>NC_068545.1:10022181-10099681 GCF_026212275.2 Microplitis demolitor
GACTGCCGAAAGAATATTATTCGTCGATATGATAGATTTGCGTGAATAATAGGAAACTCTAGGAATTTTAAACTATATATATAACAGTTCAACCAAGAGATATGAATTTTATCTAAATGAGGAAACTGATACGAATGAATTGAATATTCGGAACCTAATTTCAAATATTTTCTTTCTAATTAACGAAAGTAATCGTGAGAGTTATTTTTTGATATTCTGCACGAAAAAGTATATATCACGGCAAAATAGTATATTTTCGGCTTATATCTTTAGTAATGTTGTAGGCTTTTTTGCCGACATACATTTCCGGATAGATATTTTTCCGAGTAGGTTGAATACATGACATATGGAACATGAATTAAATTTATTCAATTAAGACTTCTAGCACGTATATTTCAATATGGATCTTTAAATTTTTTATGAGAGATTTTTCCTGACAGAAGTACAAATGAATAAGTTCGAATAAGTAATGGAACCCTCGGATATGATTGAACTAATTAGTTTTCAGTGTTTAAATACAGAGATTGTGTATAAAAAATTTCCTCCCATGAAAATAGGGTTTCGTTGAGGAATTTATATTGAAGTACGCCATAAGTACTATTGTATAGGGTCATTCCATGTCAAATCGACCAATAGTTGGAATCGACCCCTTCCAATTTGAATAAAATTTGGTCGGAAGTCTTCCAGCATCCTATAATAAAGTTTCACCTTTGGAAAAAAAATTTCAAAAATTATTATCAAAAGTTATATAAAACTCCAAATCTTATGATTTTTCGAGTTTCCAAGTTAATTTATTAAATATCTCGAAATCTATAACGGTTATAAAAATCGGTCTAAGTTCATTTTGAAGAGAATACTTCAGGCTAAAAAACAATATATAAGGTAAATGTCCCGATACCGGAACGACGAAGGGTATATGATTGATTTTTATCGTTTTAAAAATATTCAAATAAATTATAAACCAAAATAATTGATTACATCATATAGAATAGACATTTACCAATTTAAAAATAATCAAATAAGTTCATTTTTCTTAAATTTAATAAAAAAAAAAATTTTTTTCTGTAACATCCAAAAGACCCAATACCGGAACGCTGAAATAGCCTTGTCCCAATACGGGAATTCGGTTGTCCTAATACCGGAACAGTAAATAAAATAAGTTATTTTTTGCATTTTTTCATGGTGAAAATATTAGTAATTATTAAATAATATTAATGTAAAACGAGTATGAGTGTAGCAGACATCAGACAACTTTAAAATTATAAATAAATAAGATAAATAATTAAAAAAATAATATTTACAAAAAAAGCACTATCAATTTTAAAATTTTTTGAATTTGCATTTTTTTAAATTTTATATTATTTATTATTTACTCGATTTATTAATAATTTTAAATTTGTCTGATGTCTGCTATATCACACCCATAATGTAAAATGTATTTAAAATTTAAAAATGATTGAATATTCAATGAAAATAAATATTTTGAACTGAAGAATAGAAACAAAATAAATCATTTGAAGTTATACTAGAAAAATAATTTAAAAAAAAACTAAAAACAAAAATTTATTCTTTATGATTTAAATTAGAGTTTATCTATACTTAATCTATTTTTTATAACAATTATACATACTGCATTAAATATTAGGGCTCCAGTAATAATTAATATTGTACTTGACTTAGCCAGTCAATAAAACTCACCGTTAATGTCTATCGATAACATTAATATGATTGGCTGTTCCGGTACTGGGCACGGGTTCATTTTGGTGTACCAATAGACGAACAGTAAAATTAATATAATAATACTATTTTTTTCATATTTTTAATATGTTTTCTTGAATTTTCTGTCATTCAAGATGCATATACAAAAAAAAAATTATTGAAAAGTAATTCTATGCATTTTCTATAAGCTCAAGACCATTGACTGATTTCTTAGCAAAACCATTAAGAGACATGAAAAAGTCATGAATCCGAGACTATTGCTCTAATTGACCTTTTTTTTTTTCATATTTGAAATATTTTCTAAAATCTATTTTATATCTAATTTTTTAACTGAAAGATTAAGGTTTCAAATAAAGAAAGTTTTATTTAGTTTCATCGCGTACGAGTAGAAATATAATATAATGATTATCAAATCGTTCCGGTATTGGGTCTTGTTCCGGTATTGGGACATTTACCTTATCTAAAAACAAAGTTTTGAAAAATCAAAAAATTGCACAATTTTGAAATCTTCAAAATTGAATCATTCAAAATCTTACTTTTTTTTTTACTCAAATTTTTTTGTAGACTGCATTTGTCTGTTCTTGAAAGAACCTGAAATTTTCAGAGAGCTGTTTTTTGAGTAATCGAAAAAATAAGTTTTTGAATTATTCAATTTTGAACATTTCAAATTTATGCAATTTTTCGGTTTTTCAAAACTTTTTTTTAAGATATATGTTGTTTTGTAGCTTTAAGTATCCTCTTTGAAATGAATCAGGACAATTCTGGTAACTCTCATAATTTCCGAGATATTCAAAAAATAAACTTTGAAAATTTAAGAAATTATAAGATTTTGAGTTTTGCATTAGTTTTGATGAAAATTTTATTAATTTTTTCCGTTGGTAAAACTTCCTCATAGGATGAATAGTCTAACAGCCAGTGAGTAGATACCTGTATGTATTTGACCAGACCTGAGTTTTTGCACATTGAGGCCCCTATACCTACCGTACATGAGGTGGGGACTCATGAAGCCCCAAGTGTTGAACGCGGCGAGTGCTCAGGTAAGACAGGTATCAATTTTTGGAAAATTTTGAATGCATTTGATCAGGTCTGCCGTTTTGAAATTTCAAAACATATTATTATTATTAACGAAAAATAATAATGGCACACCATTATCGCGCGATTAACATTGTGGCAGACAGTTTTAAAAATACTAAAAAAAAAACTTTTTTGAAAGTAATTGATCAGATCTGCCATTAATATATTTTACTAATTATTTTCTGAAAAGCTTACATTGATCACGGCAGACGTATTCATTGTGTACACACATCAGCAGATAACAAAATCTGAGATACTACCTGGTCAGATGTCTATGTATTACGATAGCTGTTTTATATCAACATAATTTACTCAATCACTGAATCTATCGAAATTAATACTTTCAATGTAGTCTTATAGGGAATTCCACGCCAAAATCAGACAGTTTCAAAATTAATTTTTCCGAGTTTTTTAATTTTTTGGTATTTTTTAGCACTTCTCAAAAGGGGGTTCCTGATAAATTTTCAGATTTTTTTGATCAATGGTTCAAAAAATATCGAATTTTAGGAAAAACCGCTCTTTTTATAGTTTTTAAATCATAACTGTCGTAATAATGGTCGAAATTCGATGTTTATTTTTTTTTTAATTTTTGTTTTTAGATGGCTTTCACAGCAAAAAATACAAAACAAATGAACGAAATATTTTTAATCGAAATTTTTGAATTGTAAGTTTTCAACTGTGTCTTTAAAATAAGATGTATTCTTTGATATTCTTGAAAATTTTCTATCTTAAATTTCTATTTATTCTTCAACTTTTAAGCTATCCAGTAGTGGGCCTTCCTTAATTACTATTTTTTTTTCGATTTTTGAAGATTGAAATAATTTTTTTTTCGCTATAAATGATTATCAGTAGCGATTTTTGACACTATATATTAGTTTTTATTGCATATTATAAATTGAGTTCAATATTTTTTTGTTCTGTGTAGGGATTCAAATGCATTAAGTGAAAGTTGATGTAATCCATGAGCAGTTATAATAAACATTTCTATTTATTAAGAAGTAACTATTTCGAAGCTAAAGAAACATTAGATTTGCTATACAATACAGCTAAGACCATTACAAGAGCTCAAACATTCCATATAATTGTTCGAATGAGCTACGAAACTGTATTACAAACGTTTTTAATTATTTCCGTGTTCTTTCGAAAACTTTATATTAACGATTGTTTCATGCTTTGCTCTTTTTTGAATAATTATATGGAATTTTTGAGCTCTTGTAGTGGTCTTAGCTGTATTGTATAGCAAATCTAATGTTTCTTTAGCTTCTAAATAGTTGCTTCTTAATAAATAGAAATGTTTATTATAACTGCTCATGAATCGCATCAACTTTTACTTCATGCATTTAAATTCCTACACAGAACAAAAAATATTGAAATCAATCTATAATATGCAAGAAAAACTAGTATATAGTGTCAAAAATTGGTACTGATAATCATTTATAGCGAAAAAATATTATTTCAATCTTCAAAAATCGAAAAAAAAAAAAATAGTAATTATGGAAGGCCCACTACTGGACTGGGCTTTAAAATTGCAGAATGGATAGAAGTTTAAGATAGAAAATTTTCAAGAAAATCAAAGAATACATCTTTTTTTAAAGACACAGGTGAAAACTTAAAATTCAAAAATCTTGATGAAAAATATTTCGTTCATTTGTTTCGTATTTTTTGCTGTAAAAGCCATCTAAAAACAAAAGTTTGAAAAAAAAAAACATTGAATTTCGACCATTATTACGACAGTTGTGATCAAAAAACCATAAAAAGAGTGGTTTTTCCTACAATTCGATATCTTTGAATTATTGATCAAAAAAATCTCAAAACTTACCAGGAACTCCCTTTTGAGAAGTACTAAAAATTACCAAAAAATTAAGAAACTCGGAAAAATCAATTTTGGAAACCGTCCAATTTGGCGTGAAATGCCGCATATACTAAATTTTAAATGTGTGACGATAAAAAATATGGGACACACTGGTCACAAAAATTAAGAGATATAAAAAATATTCCTAATTTTTCAGTGATTTCCAACATACTGTAACTAAGTAGAAAATAGTCGTAGAATAAAAATAAAAACAGGAAATTATAGCCTCATGCTTCTAGTTTTCAGATTTGGACTTAAATTTTTTCTTTATCATGCATGGTTCCGGAGTAATCCTAAGAAAATCGAAGCAAAAAAATTTTTCAATTTTTGCTTGTCTTCGAAAAAGTCTATGGGCTTTACTCAATTTTTTTTATGATAATCTGACCTCATGACTCCTCCAGAAAATTTTATGTCCTTCAAATACCGACCTCAAAAAGTCTTTACGACAATTTAGCGCCGAGTTATCATTAAGGGGTTAGGGGTAGTCAGGATTTTCAAAAAATCAAAATTTTTTGCATTTTATTAAAGTGTAATATCTTATAAATATTCTCTGAAAATTTGAAGTTGATCTGATAATTACTTTTCGAGATATTCGACAAATAACAAAGAGCGCTCGGGCACTCCTAAACGCTCGGGAGCAGGTAGCTAGCGGCAGCTGCAAGCAACAGTTTTCTCGGGTCCTATTGTCATCCATGAACGAAAACTTTGATGTATGTAGTAGTACCTAAATTTATATACACCCTACTTATATATTTACAATTTCTAGGTAGTATAAGTGAAAAAAATTCTTTGTTTTTCGCCACGTCACTAGTATGCCTGTGGCAGTTGCGGAGAGCAGTCGATAGTTGTGCGTTATTAAAATAAATTATTTTTGAAGTTTTTATTATGGGACGTGATACTGTTACGTCCAACTAGTAGCTTGTACTGTGATGTTGGACAATATTATTATAATTATTATTTTCGGCCCTAGTCTTTCGACCAATAGACCGGGATCACACTGAGGAATTATCTGGGAGGTGTTATAAAATAAAGACGTTGAGTTTATAATTTAAATTACTATCCATATTCTACAATTAAACAACTTCATTTGTGCATACAATAAACTTGAAATTTACTTTATACCTTATTGGTTAGTCAACTTAACATTAACTTTACATAAACTCGAAATCATACAGAGATATTAGGTATGTTGTTGCTTGTACCTACTCGTATAATTTGCGTTTCACAGAAACTATTAATAATTAATTCGAAACAGTAATTTTAAATGTAGAATTATCTCTATAGGTTTGTGTCACGAGTTACTATTGAAGTTGGACATTCATTTTTTTTATGTGTTAGCTTAACTTTACAGTACCTGTAGTCGCTGGAACTGGATGTTTGTATGATAGTATTTTACACTGACTCTAGGTATTACTTTTATTTTTCTTATTTTTGTTTTATTTTGACCGCTGAGTTTTATACTTGGCAAATCACTGATTTTAATAAAATGTTGCAAGATGATTAATACCGTAAATGTAAAAATACTTGTACAATATAAACTAGTACGGAACTAGCGTAAAACTGAAGTATGTGTGTGGACACAAAAAAACTAAACTAGTACGGAACTAGCGTAAAACTGAAGTATGTGAGTACACAAAAACTAAACTAGTACGGAACTAGTGTGAAAACTGAAGTGTGTGCGTACACAAAAAAAAAACTAACTGTTTAGTCCGGGACTAAAATTGAAGAGAGTATTTTCTCTTTTGTGACACCTTTTATACTTTTCTAATTGGTTAATCTAATGTATTGTTCTGGGGGAAGACTACATCCAATCGGAGCGCAGCTCCTTAATGGCCTTCCCTTTCCTCATGGTTTTTTGCCCTGGAAAACACTCCCCGATGTGGGCCTATGTGCGTGTGCACCCGTGCATACACCCACATGTACATTATTGTATTTACTTAAATATATTTATTATAATATTTCAGATTTCTTTATTATTATAATTTTAATTTATTTATTATAAAATTTAAATTTAATTATCATTAAATTTCAAATCTACCTATGTTAAAACAACTTAAATTTATTGTAGTTTATTTATTATAAAATTTATATTTAGTTATTATTGAATTTCAAATTTAGCTATGTTAAAACAACTTAAATTTATCGTAGTTTGTTTATTATAAAATTTAGATTTAGTTACTATTGAATTTCAAATCTATTTATGTTAAAACAACTTAAATTTATTGTAGTTTATTTATGATAAAATTTAGATTTAGTTATTATTAAATTTCAAATCAAAATCTACTTAAAATTTACTTGCTATCGAATTCAAATTTATTTGTTAGTGTTAATGATTTGATTATATTTTGCAACCTGATAGTTAATCAATATTTTGAATAATTTGTTGCAAAATTCTAACATTTAAACATTTTCATTAGTTAACATTTTCTGTTAATGTTTAATTTTTATTTCCTTAATGACCTCTACGTCATAGGATTTTGTGTCCGTCTCTAATTTTGTCTATTTATTCTATGATAAAATATTTCAACAAAAGTGCACTTAAAGTGAAAGTAAGGGATTTAGATTGTGTAAAGATTGTTTATTACAACTAAAATTTATTTACCTCTTACCTACGCCACGTACGCTTTTGTTGATAAATATTTTTTTAAATATATATATTTTTTTGTTTAAAGTGTTTCCAGATGGCCTCTGGGCCTTTACAATTACCTGAAGGGTCATTAAAATTACATTTAGTTGTTTTCTCTAGCATTTCAACAAATGTCAAAACAAACGAGTCTAATCTTTTTAAAAGCATTCCGAATTTTATAAATAGAAAAAGTAAAATCTGGTCGTCGGCTAAATTTTTAGCTGGACGTAACACCCCCGCCGTTAGACGGAAGCACGAGCTGATTTGGAAGGAATCGAGCATACGAGTGCGACGACGAGATTTTATTCTTAAAGGATCTTAACTTACAGAAGGTGTTGATACGCTATCTCTAGACGAAAGCTCTGGTTGTGTTGTCTTCTGGTACCCGTTGATAGGTTGGTGTGTTGACGCCGATTTCCGTGCTTGGTGGATAATCTCGTTTGGCGGCTTTGGGCAAGAGCGGATAGATCTCTGGTACTGTTAACGCTGATGTTTACCCCTTTTCCACATCTTTGTTTGGAACTGGTGGATATCTGCTTCGTTGGTCTTTCTTCTGCCTACCCAAGTGTAACAACAGGTGGGTAAGTGAATCCCATAAAGCTCCTACCAGACATAGTGACCATCCATAGACCGAGTGTAGAGCGTATCCATGGATCACGGTGTCTGCCATCAATTTTATGATTCGGAGGAACATGATGACTCTAATTATTCCAGCACACCATGTTCCGAATCCAGTGAATTTTCCCCAAGTTTTCGACCACGCGCTCTCAGCCAGATGTTCCAATACATCTTCGTCGAGCGCGTTAATTAAGGATGGAGATCCCCGAGTATTATTAGTGAATTGTTGAGCCATATTCTCCATGATCGCGGTTTGTTCCATCGTGAACATAATCCTGCCGCGCATGGCGTCTAGATCGTCGTTTGAATATATCCCACCAGTTGCTAGATTGGCGGGGTTTTGGTATTTCCAGGACATTCTCGTGCTAGGTTTCAGCATCGTCGGTGCTAATGTCTCGGTAGGTCTTGGCATAAATTTGAACCAAGTTGAACCCAATTTGTAATGTATTAATAGTGGGGAATTGCAGGGCAATTCGGTAGCATAATTGGTTATTATGTGTGTTCTTGGAGTCAAAAATTGACTCTGGTTGCCCCGTAATATGGGCATACGATTAAAACATCGGTCAGTTTGTTGGACCTTAACTTCCACTGGTACGCTTTGCACTATGTGGACCACTTCTCCTGCCACTACCGCCATGAATCCTGGGCCCTCCATGTACCTGAAGGCGAATTCGTCCGGTTGTGTTGAAGCGATTGAAAGCGTGTTCTTCAACACCTCCTTTTCTAAATTACATTTCTTTTTTAACACGTCTAAATACAGAGTCTGGACCTGAGATCTTATGTAGTGTTCAACGTATATAAATTTGGCATTTACGTACAAAAATATGTCTAAATTATCCGGGTGGAAAGCTACTATATTATTCTTCCCCAGCAATCCCAAGTCTTTACCTTTGACAATGAATAGTTTGGGATGCTCGGTCCTAATCAAAGTTATCCCACATGAGATCTCAGCTCCCACTGTGCGTAATGAGAAACTAGTGTCTCTTACATTTAATGAGTACACCGTTTCTTCCTTAGTTGTTAACTTAGTGGCTACGCCATTGTATAACATGGTATAAGTATCTGGGATGCAATACTTTCGGGGTATGGTATCCCAGAATGTATAGCCATTTTCGGGGTCAATACAGTGACCTTTATTTAATTGGCATCGGTGTCCCGATGGCAAGTAAATTTTATTTTCCTCCACCTTAACTCGGGTCTGAAACGACCTTAAGGTTATCTTTGCGGTTCCAACCACAAATACCTTGTCCCATGTACCGAAAGGATCGCTGTATTGGGTATTGGTACAGTCAGCGTTATTAGTTACGCTTCCTGCCAACGTAATACTACGTGTCGTAGTTGTATTTACCACTAAACCATCGATGAGCGTGTTCCCGAGTCGTAATGTGCCGTGGTCATGCGCAACCTGGCACATCTCGCGAGGGATCGGATATATATATTCATTGATTCCTTGGCTAACAATTGAATTATAAGATTGCCAGCCGCAATGTTGAATTACGCGGTGGATTTCGATTTTACATTGCATTATCATAGTATATCATACTCATTGAGTTGCAGTAACGCGATATCTGGTAGGAGGGTTTCTATTCGATCCTCCCCGAGATCACATTCATCGATATCGATCAGTGAAATCGTCGTCATATTTAAAATTTTATTTCCACAATCATATCCGATTATGGCTTTTGCGGGGCACAAAGACCCAAAATGGTCACTAAGATTGTAAGCTTGATCTGCATGTCTGTAACAAAAGCGAGTTATTTAGGGTCTAAAGTCGGGATCAGCGTCCACGACGTTAGGTCTTTTCTGTTTGGTCGGTTTCGAAGTTTTGAGATTCGTTTTCTTTAACCGATTGGGGTGTACTACCTTGGTATGTTTCCCCATTTTGATACTTACGTTCCCGTTTGGAAATACCTCCACAATTTCGTAGGGACCATCATAATGATCCCCGAACTTGTGAGGTTTCGATCCTTTCAAAAGGAAAATATTATCTCCAACGTGGAATTCTACGTGTTTCAATTTTTGATCGTAGAGGTTTTTAGATTTTTCTTTTGCGCCAATCAGATTATCGCGAGCTAATTAGCGAATTCGAGTTAACCGTTCAACTAATTTGCTTATGTAGTTTTCGTATGACGGCAGTTGATCGAGTTCGTGCAGTGGTTCACTCGATGGGATCCGTGCGGGTTTCCCGAAGACTAATTCGAACGGAGTATACCGAGTCCCCTCGTGGACACAGGTATTGTATGAGAAAGTGGCCAATTCTAGCCAACTGTCCCACTCACTATCTTTGTTAATATAATGTTTTAAATATTCCCCGAGAACGTGATGAGAACGTTCCAAGGAACCATTAGACTGGGGTCTGAATGCTGTAGTTTGTAGTTTTTTTATTTTTAAACGTTTGCAAATGCGTTGCATAAAGTTACTAATAAAGTTCCGACCCTGATCGGTGAGTACTGCCTTTGGAGCACCAAAGGTACTTACGTAACGTTTGATGAATACATCAGCCACGGTGGTGGCTAACATGTCCGGCAGAGGGCATGCAATACAAAATTTTGATAATTGATCTTGTATTGTTGAGATGTATTCATGACCGAGGTCTGTACGTGGGAGCGGACCCACTATGTCCATTGCAATTTTTTCAAATACGGTACCTGGGGTGTCGGTGATCAGCATGGGTTGTTTGGTCTTTACACGTACCAATTTTCGTAATTGACATTCTAGACATTGTTGGATGCGGATTTGGATGTCTTGCTTGAGATTTTCCCAGTAGAAATCAGTTCGGATCCGATTATAAGTTTTTGAGACCCCTTTGTGTCCTCCTATGGGAGACACATGGGCCTCGAAGAAAATACGGTCATGGTTCCCTCGCGGAACGTAACGAACTGTCCCTAGACACACGATAATTTTCCTTGGCTCATTCCCGTAAATTTCGTGAATTAGAGAAAGAACAGTTTCCCAGGGGACGTTTTCGATGTATTCTGTTACGGCAATGGAGAATGTCTCAATATTCTTATCTCGTAAAATACCTTTGAGTTCAACCAGGCATTTGGCTATATTACTTTGGACAATTAACGAAGATTCCCCCTTGGAACTTCGAATAATTAACTCAAAATAATTACGATTTCCCCGTTTGGTCCAGAACACCTGTCCAGTGTCCATGTATCCAGCGGTTGGCAATCTACTTATAGCCTTGAGAGCTCGAGAACCAGCGTCACACGGCTCTCCGTTCCCATCTAAGAAATACACTAGATTATCATTTCTGTGTTCGAACAGATCTTTAATGATTATTATGTTCTTATTTTTATGAACTTTGTTTTCTGTAACGGACTCATCTGTGGATTCAGATTCGTCTGAATCGTCTGACGAGTCGTCTTGTATTTCAGGGTCTACTCAAGGTGTCGGACCCTCGAGATCCGATTCCTCCTCGGTTAGTGTTACCCGTGGTTTTTTCGGCCTGCCCCGTCGTTTGGGGACCGCCAGTTCTCCCTGTGTATTTGAACGTTGGTTCTGTAGAGAGTGTGGAACTTCGTGATTGACAGCTGGAGGCGGACTCTGTGGAGAGTGTGTAGCCTCGTGATTATGTATTTCGGTTGCTTTACCTTCGAGGGAGCGTTCCCTTGCCCTCTGAGCCCGTGTTGTGACGTTGACGGCTTCTGGAGGATTTCGAGAAAAAGCATCGGCGTTCAGATTAACTTTACCTGGTTTATAGATCACCTCATAGTCGTAGTCAGCCAGGCGGAGACGCCATTTCAGTATTCTGGCATTTCCGTCCTTCGCGGATTTAAACCAGACGAGAGGCTTATGGTCAGTAACAACGGTGAATGGTCGCATATATATGGACGAAAATGTTTCACTGCTTGCACTATGGCCAGAGCCTCTTTCTCATACGTATCATAGCGTAATTCGGGTCCTCGTAGAACTCGAGAGAAATACGCTACCGGTCGGTCCTTACCGCTTTCCCCTTGTGACAACACCGATCCAATAGCAAAACCTGACGCATCGGTGGTGATTATAAAAGGTTGGTTGAAATCGGGATATTGTAACACCGGAGCTGTGCACAATTTCTCTTTTAACCTTTCGAATGCATGTTGAGCGGTCTCGGACCACTTAAATTCAGTCTCCTTTTCCAGTTGTTTTGTGAGAGGTTTCGCTATCGTAGAATATTTTGCTATAAATCTACGATACTAGCCTGTCAATCCCAGGAACTCGCGGATATTCCTTTGGGTTTTAGGTACTGGAAAGTTTTCAACGGCAGTCAATTTAGCAGGGTCAGGTTTCAAACCTTCCCTACTAATGACATGACCCAAGTAGTTGACTTCAGGTCTAAGGAACTCGCACTTGTCAGGTTGTAACTGCAGGTTCGCTTCGCGAAGTCTCGAGATCAACTGGTCAATTTTTTCCTCATGTTCTTGTAAACTACGAGCAAAAACAATGATGTCATCTAGGTATACGAATAATGCGGTACCTTGTAGATCAGTCAAAACGGAGTCCATCAAACGTTGAAACGTTGCCGGAGCATTTTTTAATCCGAATGGCATTCGAAGATATTCCCAACGTCCTTGGGGGGTAGAGAACGCCGTCTTATGACGATCTTTAGGGTCCATCTCAATTTGATTATAACCAGAGGCCAAATCGAACACGGAGAAGTATAACGACCCCTCCAATTGGTCCAAAATGTCGGTAATATTAGGTAACGGGTATGCATCGGTGATAGTTTCTTCGTTCAGGAGTCGGAAATCTATCACCACCCGCCAACGTTTATTACCTTGTGAGTCGGCCTTCTTGGGAACGATCCAGACAGGACTGTTGAAAGGAGATTCGGAGGGGGTTAAAATACCCACATCCAGTCCCTCTTTCACCTGTCGGTCCAACTCTTCTTTCAGAGCTTGAGGAATACGGTATTGTTTTACCGTGATTGGACGTTCGCTATTTGTAGGTATGCGATGTCGGTATTTGCCGGAGGAACTCAGCGGTTCCCCGGGAATATAGAACCTATCGGCGTATTTTTTTACTAAATTTTCAACATGGATCTTTTCTTCATCAGCCAAGTAATCCAACCGTAACAGAGATTTGATCTTTTCAGCCCTCTCGAGATTCTGATAGTCTCTGACAATGCTGAAAATGCGTTTGGTTGTTTTACAACTTGTATGGAGTTCATTTGAATACGGAGGGTTCGAAGTTCCAATTGTTTCGACTTCACGAATCAACAATGTGGGGATTTTTACCGCCACTTCTTCCTCTGTTGTGTTATAGATCTGGAGGTAAGCGCGGTTTTTATTATTGACTGAAACCAGACAATTACCAGCGAATTCCCCCTTACAGATCTTTAAATTTGGGACAAGACCCGTTTTAACTTCAGGGTTTTGTACCTTAATGAAGAAGGTGGATTCACTACGAGGTGAAATATGCATTACTCCATCCTCGACCCTGTTGGCTTGATGAAAAGGAAAATTTTTGTCATCTAATTCCAACTCCTGGGTTTTATAATTAATTTTTGCCCCGTGGGTCGCGAAGAATTGCGACCCCACCAGACCAGCATGAGGGATTACCATGTCATCAGGGATGAGATGACACATGGTTGCTTTGCCGAAAAGCTGAAGATTAATACTGCCCAGAGTAGTGATAGGAATGTTCGCTATTCCATGAATCTCGATCACATTATTTTTATCTATACTGTAATCTTTTCTTACATAACTAGACTTAATTAGGTTGGGAGATGCCCCGGAATCTAACATCACCACGATGTCGATTCCATCGGACGTTTTACCTGCCACAGCATAGGGTAAATTATCCGTATCTAGATTCAGATTGATTTTGTTTACTCGGAATCGTCCTCCGGGGACGGTTCCACTACTAGGTTTACCGGTCGCGGTGGTCGGTTGTTCTTTCCCGCGTCCTGGGGAAAAGAACCATTTGATTTTATTGGCGTGGAGTTCGTGGGGTACTGGACAGCCCGACATTCGTTAGTGTCATGTTTATGTGATCGGTGATAATCACAATATTTGTCAGGTGCTGCGTATTGATTTACGGCCTGCTTCTGGAATTGTTGTGGGAACGGGTTGGATACACGGGGGTAGTTTGGACTGGAGTTCCGATAAAAATTTTGAGCAGATTGATTAAACCCGTTTGGTTGGTACTTTTGCCGGGGTTGAGCGGATATCGTCCGTTTATTGGGATTCGCCGGACAATATCTGGCGGTGTGCCCATACAAATCGCATAACTGACATTTAACTCTAGCGTATGGATTATTTTGATTACCCAAGTGAAGCTCGGTACAATTTTTTGCATTGTGGCCTTTTGAAAAACAAATTTGACACGTTAGGTTCGGGCAATCTCGGGCGAATGTCCGGCTTGTTTGCATTTGTGACAAATTAAGGGATTAACCGCTACTTGATTTATTTTGTTTTCCTGGTTTGGTTTCTGGAGTGGTCTAGGGTTATTGGTTTCATGAATGGGATTTGTGAGTCCCGAGGGATTTTGCGGAGGGGTGTTTGGTGCGGCATAATTGACCGGTTTACTCCCGTTCCCGTTCTTTGTGTCATCTTTCTTTGGATCCCTTTTTTTACTCTCTGAGTTTACATCGCGGCGTAGCTCTCTGCGTGAGTTTAATTTCTTTTCAATACCGATAGCTTTCGCGATTGCTTCCTCTACCGTTGCACACATTGGCATACGTTGGTCTATCTCGTTGATTAAGTTTTGTACAAAGCATTCAGCAATGGACTGGTTAGTTTTTTCAGTAAAATCGTCCCAAACAGCCGCTTCCACGTTGGGGTTGTCCGCCTTGTAACATTCCACGATTTCGCGCCCCTTTTTACGGAGTCGATTTATGAAGTCGATTACAGATTCATTTTCCCGCTGATAAATTCGACCTAGCTCTCCTTGGAGCTGGAAAAGCGACTTGTTTGGTGTATACAATTTTTTTAGAGCTTCTGCCAAAAGATCAATTGTTGCCGGGATTTTGATATTTAGCGAGGTTTTGACCTTACCTCCTAATCTAGTCCCGTAGATGAGCTTAACGAGATTCCCTTCTGCTTCCGCCGGTAGGACAGATTTCGCTTCCGTGCAACAATTTAGGAAGTCGATAAGTTCGTTGGGGTTACCCTCGAACTTAGGCACAAACGACAGTGCGTCATTTAAAGAGATATTTTGGTTTGCCGCTAATGCCATATTAACGGGTTCTGGGATAATCTCTTGTTCTGCGACAATTCGCAGGATGACGAGGGGGTCACGGACTGTGACAGCAGCTAGAGGAAGCTGTGCTGTCGGGGTAGCAGTTTTCGAACGGCCAACTGCACTCCTGGAGGAAGAAAGGTCGTCTTCATCCTCTGAAATTTCAGGGTCCTGAAAAGTCTGACCCAAACCTGAATCTTCCGGGGTTTTACTGAATTGAAACTTACGAGGTTTTCGCGTTGGAGGGGGTAATCCTTCCAAGAAGGGTGCAGCCCCTTTGCCCCTTAGTGGATAGGGATTATTTGATTTTTCATCGGACATAGAAACTGCATGAGCTTAATAGTTTAGTCAATTCGGGTTTGAATAAATTGTATTCACGCAAATTAAGTATTTTTCGGAAATATTAGCTAAATTGGGTTCGACCAATTTGTATGTAACTTAAAATAACTTTGAATTATTAGGCGGCTACCAGCCAGCCTGAATAACAAAATTAATATTATTAACTATTAAGTAACGATATCAATGAATCAGAATATCTCAAAACTACGAAATCGAATGATACCAAACACATTAGTGTAGTTATATTAATAAATTGCGATACTTTTGTCAATTATCGTTAAATTAGTCAAGATAACAAAACAAAAAAAAAAAATATTCAAATTGTATATTCTTACTCTAAAGTAACGACTGGACACCAGCCAACTCGTGACGCCCCTAAAGATAATGCCGGAGGTTCCGGATTCAGGAGTCGTACCCGATATAGTTTCTGACCCGGTCTTTTATCCCCAATGGAATTTTCGAAAATCACTAATGTAATATTTCGTTTTATTTTTCGATCGTTGACTACGCGGAGTATTTTTTTATTTCGTTTTAATTCTATTTCTCTCTGTGTCGCGTCGAGGAGTTCCCAGAACTTTTTCCAATATTGGATTCGACGTCCTGCTCTCTTACTTCTACCAGGCATAAGGATAAATTTGTACCAAGGAGGTTTTTCTCATTTAGTGAAATAAATAATAATATAAAAAAGTACAGAAAGCTGGAACGCTTTTTCGCGCGCCAAACTTGAGAAAAGCATAGGAAGCTGGAACGCTTTTTCGCGCGCCAAACTTGAAAAAAACAAAGGAAGCTGGAACGCTTTCTCGCGCGCCAAACTTAAGAAAAGCAAAGGAAGCTGGAACGCTTTTTCGCGCGCCAAACTTGAGAAAGCAAAGGAAGCTGGAACGCTTTTTCGCGCGCCAAACTTGAGAAAAGCAAAGGAAGCTGGAACGCTTTTTCGCGCGCCAAACTTGAGAAAGCAAAGGAGAGAAAGAGAGAAAAAAAAATTTACGAAAGCTATTTCCTCAAATAAAATTTGAATTTATATTTTAATTTTTCTAAACTCCCAAATAACTCAGATGTGTCCCTGTTCGAGCGCCAATTTGTTACGTCCAACTAGTAGCTTGTACTGTGATGTTGGACAATATTATTATAATTATTATTTTCGGCCCTAGTCTTTCGACCAATAGACCGGGATCACACTGAGGAATTATCTGGGAGGTGTTATAAAATAAAGACGTTGAGTTTATAATTTAAATTACTATCCATATTCTACAATTAAACAACTTCATTTGTGCATACAATAAACTTGAAATTTACTTTATACCTTATTGGTTAGTCAACTTAACATTAACTTTACATAAACTCGAAATCATACAGAGATATTAGGTATGTTGTTGCTTGTACCTACTCGTATAATTTGCGTTTCACAGAAACTATTAATAATTAATTCGAAACAGTAATTTTAAATGTAGAATTATCTCTATAGGTTTGTGTCACGAGTTACTATTGAAGTTGGACATTCATTTTTTTTATGTGTTAGCTTAACTTTACAGTACCTGTAGTCGCTGGAACTGGATGTTTGTATGATAGTATTTTACACTGACTCTAGGTATTACTTTTATTTTTCTTATTTTTGTTTTATTTTGACCGCTGAGTTTTATACTTGGCAAATCACTGATTTTAATAAAATGTTGCAAGATGATTAATACCGTAAATGTAAAAATACTTGTACAATATAAACTAGTACGGAACTAGCGTAAAACTGAAGTATGTGTGTGGACACAAAAAAACTAAACTAGTACGGAACTAGCGTAAAACTGAAGTATGTGAGTACACAAAAACTAAACTAGTACGGAACTAGTGTGAAAACTGAAGTGTGTGCGTACACAAAAAAAAAACTAACTGTTTAGTCCGGGACTAAAATTGAAGAGAGTATTTTCTCTTTTGTGACACCTTTTATACTTTTCTAATTGGTTAATCTAATGTATTGTTCTGGGGGAAGACTACATCCAATCGGAGCGCAGCTCCTTAATGGCCTTCCCTTTCCTCATGGTTTTTTGCCCTGGAAAACACTCCCCGATGTGGGCCTATGTGCGTGTGCACCCGTGCATACACCCACATGTACATTATTGTATTTACTTAAATATATTTATTATAATATTTCAGATTTCTTTATTATTATAATTTTAATTTATTTATTATAAAATTTAAATTTAATTATCATTAAATTTCAAATCTACCTATGTTAAAACAACTTAAATTTATTGTAGTTTATTTATTATAAAATTTATATTTAGTTATTATTGAATTTCAAATTTAGCTATGTTAAAACAACTTAAATTTATCGTAGTTTGTTTATTATAAAATTTAGATTTAGTTACTATTGAATTTCAAATCTATTTATGTTAAAACAACTTAAATTTATTGTAGTTTATTTATGATAAAATTTAGATTTAGTTATTATTAAATTTCAAATCAAAATCTACTTAAAATTTACTTGCTATCGAATTCAAATTTATTTGTTAGTGTTAATGATTTGATTATATTTTGCAACCTGATAGTTAATCAATATTTTGAATAATTTGTTGCAAAATTCTAACATTTAAACATTTTCATTAGTTAACATTTTCTGTTAATGTTTAATTTTTATTTCCTTAATGACCTCTACGTCATAGGATTTTGTGTCCGTCTCTAATTTTGTCTATTTATTCTATGATAAAATATTTCAACAAAAGTGCACTTAAAGTGAAAGTAAGGGATTTAGATTGTGTAAAGATTGTTTATTACAACTAAAATTTATTTACCTCTTACCTACGCCACGTACGCTTTTGTTGATAAATATTTTTTTAAATATATATATTTTTTTGTTTAAAGTGTTTCCAGATGGCCTCTGGGCCTTTACAATTACCTGAAGGGTCATTAAAATTACATTTAGTTGTTTTCTCTAGCATTTCAACAAATGTCAAAACAAACGAGTCTAATCTTTTTAAAAGCATTCCGAATTTTATAAATAGAAAAAGTAAAATCTGGTCGTCGGCTAAATTTTTAGCTGGACGTAACAATACGAAAAAAGTTTCGACAGAAGTTCGGAAATCTGAAAATATCCGTAAGTCGTATTCAAAGAAACGAAAAAATGTATTTAATCCAAAAACGGCGGAACGTGATGAAAGTGTTCGGAGTACATCGTCTAAAAAACTGAAAAATAATACTGAAGACGATGTACCCGAAAGTTGCACTACTGAATTTCGAATAATTAATTTTATTACGGTATTCACTGCCATTTCTGCTCTTGTGAAATGTAAAAAATGTGATGGAAACATTGAATTTCTAACAGCTAGTACACGTGGGCTGGGATTTAAAATTGTAGTTTCATGTAATAACTGTGACAATGAATACATTCCTTCCTGCTCTTTCATTGGGCATTCTTATGAAATAAATAGACGTTTCAATTTTGTGATGAGAGTACTAGGGATAGGATACGAAGGTTTGTGCAAGTTTTGTGGCCTGATGGACATGCCGGCTTTTTTAGATAAAGCTACGCATATAATATTATTGAAGCAAATTTTAGATTGTGGTAAAACCGTTGCAGAAGCCTTGATGAAAAAAGCTGTGAATGAAGAAAAAGAAGGAATTAGTGAAAATAAAAATAAGAATGATTTGATTGTATCGGGAGATGGAACTTGGCAAAAACGGGGATATACATCAGCATTTGGAGTTTCTTCCATAATTGGCTATTTTACTGGAAAGATTCTAGATATAAACGTTAAAAGTGCTTATTGTAAGCTATGTGAATATTGGAAAAAGAAACGAAGTACGGTTGAGTTCGAGGAATGGTATGAATCACATAAAGATGAGTGTAGTGCTAATCACGAGGGGTCTTCTGGGAAAATGGAGGTGGATGCGATGATTGAAATGTTTCAGCAGTCTGAAACAAAACATGGAGTTAAATATGCAAACTACATTGGCGATGGTGATTCGAAGACCTATTCGGGAATTATAAAAGCACATCCTTACAAAAATACAACCGTAAATAAAAAGGAATGTATAGGCCATGTTCAAAAGCGGATGGGGACTCGACTGCGTAAACTGAAACTTCAACAAAAAGGTCTTGGTGGTAGAGGTAAACTTACCGGAAAAGTAATAGACAAATTAACTGTGTATTATGGTTTATCAATACGTCGTCATTGCGATTCTATTGAAGATATGAAATCTGCTATTATGGCAACTTTTTACCACTATGGTTCGACTGATGAAAATCCGAATCATGGTATGTGTCCAAAAGGCGAAGATTCTTGGTGCTCTTACCAGCGCGCTGAAGCAAGTGGAGAGCTTGATACTTATACTCAAGATTATTCTCCCTTACCTTGTGATGTTTTAAAAGCTATTAAACCGATTTACGACGATCTCAGTAGTGATAATTTACTTTCAAGATGTGTAGGTGGATTCAATCAAAATAATAATGAGAGCTTCAACCAACTAGTGTGGAAAATATGCCCAAAAACCATGAATACTAGTTTTACTATCGTACAAATTGCTGCATACATAGCTACATGTATATTTAATGGAGGTACAAATTCATTATTAATGATTATGAATGCCCTAGGACTTAATTGTGGGTCTAATTCCCATCGGTATGCAAAAAAAAGGATGCTGCACGTGTAAAAGTGGCAGATCAGCGCGCCAACGACAACACTCGGGAAGGCAGAATGCTTCGTAGGCAACGGCAAATTGATGTTTTGGAAACTTCCACAATGGCTGATGAACTATTATATGGCCCAGGAATAGATGACTCAGTGTAAGTGATTAAATAATTCGTATTTCTGTACGTAAATCTAGCGCGAAACTTTAAATGCGTTTTTCTCAAAACTACGTTTTTTGAACTGGTGACAACTGTAACTTGAAAACCGCTCAGTAGATTTTAATGAAATTTATACATTTTTTAGAATACATAATAAACTCGGGCCTGATCGAAGGATTTTTTTTTTTTTCAAAAATTTCGATTTTTTAAGACCAATGAACTGTTGACTTTTTCCCAAAAATTTAGAAAAAAAATTCCTGAGTCCGCCATTTTTTTAATTTTTGAAAAAAAAAAAAGCTTCGATCAGGCCCAGGATTATCTATTTATAAAACTAATTTTTCTTATCCGATTGATTTTAGATGAATCTCCAAGGACTTATCATTGTCACCGCAAGGACCTTTTTTTTGGACTGGGTCAACAGAAACAGCTATAACTTTGGAAATTATATTTTTTTTTTTTAAATTTTCGTGACTTCAAGTCAAAACATCGTATAATAATGCCATATTATTACTTTTGTAAAATAAAATGATTTAATACCGAAAAAAAATTACTGAAAATTATCATTTTTTCGTGTCTCTGACTACCCCTAACCCCTTAATCAAAGCAAAAAAGTCCATTTTGGCTTTGACAATCAATTACTCGGAACATAATGGTCGAACAGACAGTCGAAGTAGAGTTTTGAAAACTGCAAAACATTTTCTATGAGTCACAATTAGTGGCTTTTAATGAAAAAATTTTTTTTGAAACGACAATGTTGATTAAACCACAGGTAAAAATTGGCATATTTAAAGATATTCGGAAATCTTGGTGAAATTTTGGATATAATGGATAAACAAAGGATACTGTCCAATTTTTTTCCACTGCAAAGTGCCCTAAAAAAATCCTTAGAATTTCAAGGGCTGCGATTTTTCGTTCTCAGTGTTCCAAAATTCTAAATTTATCGTTTTCGCTAAAAATCACGATAATGGGTAGTTTCTCGGTTTTTGTTCATTTTTTCTATTTCAAAATGGTTTTTTCACCAACAATCTTAATTTCAATGATGAAAAAGATTGATTATCGAAAAAAAAAATTTTCCAAAATTGTTTTTTATTTTGGTTTTATTCGCAACGATTAATCATAGTCGAAAAAAATTCCTCAGTTTTGTTTTACCGGCTGCAGTAGTGTTACCCAAATGATACCACGTGGAGGTTGCTCGGTCGGATTTACGCTTCTTACACATGAGTGTGTTTGTGTGTGCGCCTGTCTGTGTGTTTGTTTGGGTGCGCTAATGCCGCTGGTAATAAAAAAATTGAGGAACCGTGCATAATGAAAAAATTTGAAGTCCACATCTAAAAACTAGAAACATGATGCTACAATTTGCTGTTTTTATTTTTACTCTACGACTGTTTTTCACCAAGTACAGTATGTACTTGGAATTTGGAATTGTTTTTATATCTCTTAATTTTTGTGTCCAGTGTATCTCCTTTTTTTATCGTCAAACTTTTAAAGTTTAGTAAGGGAGGGTGGGGTAGAGCGGCCCCCCAAAAGCTTGATCAAAAAAAAATTTTTCTTAACGGATGTAGATAGTGATTTTCAATAGGGTTCTTGTGATCGATAATACAAAGAAAATAAGAAAAAAGTTAGGCCGATTAATTGTGTCAATCGAGAGTTATTTGGTTTACTAAGTTTCATACAGGACAACTGACGACTCGTGTCACTGGGATTAAAATAATTTATATTTAATTAATGAAATAATCAATCGACTTGAGATTGGCTCGAAAGTATTCTTTAATAAATCGTCTTCGTGTTGGTATACAATTTGACTCATTTCATTGTAATCAAAAAAGTATAGAGAAAACTTAATGTGAGTGAGTGAGTCAAATAATTTAGAGCGATCATAAAGCACCCTCAGCGCTTTCGCGCTGGAGGTGTGCAATAATAATTTATTTCTTGATTTTTAAAATTTTTTAAATAATGCAAAATGATCTGTAATCTAAAAAATCGAAAAACACGTTTTTTCGGTTCAAAATAATGGCAAATAAGAAATATAGAATTGTTTTTTTTTTTTTTTTAAATAACAATCAGTAATTAAATTAATCGGAGGGAACGATTTATCACACCTTAAAAAATTTTTTTTGAATGATATAAAACCAAAAATAGTTGTCAAGAGAAGGAAATACATTCTTAATTATAAAAACGAAGAAAAAAAAATTATCTTTTTTCGGAGAGGAGCCTCTCTGCCCCACAAAAAAAATTTTTTTCAGAATTTCGGCAAAATATCCATAAATTTGTTCGAAATAGGACAAAAGTAAAGTGATCCGATGGTTGAAAGCCACAAAAAGTAATAATTGGCTCAGGGGGTCGCTATGCCTCACCTTTCCCTATAAAGGCCACATAAAAAATATTAATTTTGATAAATTCAGTGATTTTGATCTTAGATTTTGCTATCCGCTGATGTGTGTCCACAATGAACACGTCTGCCGTAATCAATATAAGCTTTATAGAAAATAATAAATAAAATGTATTAATGGCAGATCTGGTCAATTACTTTAAAAAAAATTTTTTTTTTAGCATTTTTAAAACTGTCTGCTACAATGTTAAACGCGCGATAATGGTCTGCCATTATTATTTTCCGTTAATAATATCAATATATTTTGAAATTTTATGTACAGTAGGTATAGGGGCCTCAATGTGCAAAAACCCAGGTCTGTTCAAGACATACAGGTATCTGCTCACTGGCTCTTAAACTAGAAAGAAAACTTCTTGCCAAATTTCATCCAAATCGAAAGGGGTCAATTTCAACTATACATCGATTCAACATGAAATGACCCACTATTTAATTCTAGATGCATTTTAGGAGTTGATTTATTTTAAAAAAATACTTTTAGATATGCCAGCATGAATGTATCTATTGGTATTTTCATAGAGATTGTTTATTATTTTTGAGACATCTAAATAGAAAGAAAAATATTTTAAAAATATCTTATTTTGTTTACTGGTTCAAAGAAATCTGCGAGCACAGTACGTATAATTAGATTTAATCTTATCTAATCCCTGGTGGATCTAAATTACGATGATTTACAGTAATATACCTATAGGTAATTTACGGTATTTTACAGTGAATTACGGTAAAACACGGCAATTCATCGTAATTTGCCCTATTTCCCACCGTAAGCACCGTATGTTTTTTTTATATTTACAGTTTTTACAGTGCAATCTTTCACTCTACGGTAAAATACTGCAGGCTTGCCAGAATTTTACGGTAAATCACCGTTCTCCTCCTGTGAATTTATGGTAAAAACCCGTACTTTTGCCACAAGCTACTGATAGTTTATCGTAAAATACTGTATTCTACTGTAGAATATCGTAATTTACCATGAAAAATAGTATTGTACCGTAAATTACGGTGTTTTTTTCGAGTACAGTAAATATTGGCAATTACCGTAATTGGGATCCGCTAGGGAATAGTGTAATGTTGTTCAGAACGAGATCTAATTATTTATAATCATATTCATTAAGTTTCATATATTCCAAAATTGCTGTGTAGTTACCTGATGTTTATGATATTTATGAGTTGAAAAAACTGTTAATTTCATAGTGATCTGAAAAATTAAATTGAATGAAAAAAAATTGATGTATATTATTTAGTGAATTGGGCAACTGATTTGAATTTTTTTTTTCTGAGTATCAAAAAAGGTTTTTACAGTTCTAGTACCGATTAATGTTGAAAATTTAACTGTTTATCGGGTTATGAGTTATATGACACTGCTGTAAAAATCCTTCTCTTAAGTTTCATCAAACACGCATACACATACACACATAAACACACACAGACACACACAGCTAGATAAACAGTCTCTCAAAAACAGTCAGGAATGATGCTCTTGATTTTAAAACGTGGACATCTGTGTCACATCTGGGTTTTAAGAATCGGACTGAAACCCATCGTTTCGTATAGTTTTAAAATTTTAATATTACTCTCCGGAAGTTCAAAATTAATTGATTATAATAACGACCGGTTCTTAATGGTTAGTATTTAATATGTGAAAGGTCAGATAGATAGCTCGTTATCTTATTATATTAATAAATTAGAATGAATAATATCTAAATTGACAGTATATCGATTTGTGTATTAAAGTTGTAGGAAAATAAATGTGAGAATTAATTTTATAAACTTTATAACGTTCAGCTTAGTTACAAGATTAAATCTTAATTGAATGAAATTTATTAATGTATCCAAAATAAGTGTTTCTTCCTTTATGAGTAGAAAACTCTACATGAAATTATAAATTATGACATTCATGAATTTATCAAGTGTGGAAGTTCTTGTTTGAAATTTTAAATAAATTGAATACACTTATACTATGAATATATCTAGAGTTTTCTCAATCTACTTGCTCTGGTTGAATATTTATTACTTTTCTATATGTAAAGGTCAAGAAATTATGTAAGATTATAATTGTTATTCGTTAACCAAGTAAATTATATACTTGAATATTCTCCTGATATGAATCGTACAATTTTTTACACTTTTAGCCATGAAGATATAAAAGATGCTATGCTGAGTCTTGTCCACCTAATGCGGGAAAATACAGAAAAATTAGAGCGACACGAGGTTCGAGAACGCCAATTAGGTGACCAAATGAAAAAGGCTATTGGATTGTTATCTAAAAAAATGAATGCTCTCGAAGAGATACAAATCCGTTTTATCGAGTCAGATAAAAGGATTACAGACCTCGAACAATTATATTATCAGGTTAGCTCTTTAAGTACTAAGGTGTTCAGGTTTGGATGGAAGTTAATTTTCTTCCTTAATCACGTAAAATATTGTTGAATATGCTTAAAAAAAGTCCCGATTAGATATTAGCTTTTTATTTTGACCCTTAATGATTCTAATAATTTTTCAATTATTTAGTTTGATATGCAGCTACCTTTGACGAATTTTTGTTTAATTATTGAATATTCCACTGCTTTCGGCATTTAATAATTCTAAAAGGTCTTGTAATAAATTACGAAGACTTCATAGAAATTCCCATACTGATTAATCTACTAATTTTTTTCCGTTTATTTCTCGAGAATATTGAATTTTTAGTCTAAATTTGTTCCTTGTATTATAATAATTATCGTGACCAACAATGTGATGTGATAAATATTCTGGTGTACTTTTATTTATCATTTTATGTACTAATATACAACAACGTTACACAATTCGTTGTCTGATTGACATTTAACTCAAACCATTTAAGATATCTTCTATTTTTGTCTTACTACTTACACCTAATATAATTCTCATTGCTAGGTTTTGCTACTTTTGAGAAACTTTCGATATTATAGTTTAACAATACTTTGCTACAATATTCACGAAATTTAATTAATATAACGGGACCGAGTCCACTTCCATTTTAAGGAAGGCCGTCTCCGCGCTTTTTTGGGCATATCCCTATCCTCACCCCAGACAACAATCTTAGCCAAAAAATATAATCAAGTGACGACTAAGGTGGACATTAACCAGAGGTATTATCAAAACTCCTCATTGCGCGTGGTATCTAACCATAGCCACCATGAGTCGAAACCTCTCTTGGACCGAACACAACGACCATCCGAAAAAATAACAAGAGTCTGGTCGAAGTGGGCTTGGGAAGGCCCTCCGCGGTATCAGCCTCCCTGCGCTGGTAATTAGATTGCTCGAGATAAGTGGTGAGACGCAGTTTCTCTTCAATACCCAAAAAAGGGTTTCGTCAACTTATTATCATTCAGTTTCGAACAAGCTATTATCCACTTGTTCAGTCCCTGATGAATTTTCTACTTTTCGAGCCTTTAGCTGCTCTGCTTACTCAAGCCAATTCAAAATAACGCACAACTCGGGACAATATTCAAGAAGCAGAAAAATTATACTTTCATAAATTATACTCTTTACATCTTCACTACTTAAATTATCCATTCTATATAATCCATGTGAACCAATTGAAATACGATAATTTTAATAATAAACTACTGGAGTTGAATGATCTTTGATAAATGTTAATAAAGAAATGAAGTACTTAAGTTATGTTGAAATTATAACTCTTAATGATTTGAAGGAGATTGAAATTTCGAATGAATTTCCAGTGGTAATAATTGAATGTTCGTAGCAAAAATTTGTATTAAAACAACTAATGTGTTGATAGTAGATAGCAAGTTAGTCTTTAGTTGAATGGAGAATGCATACATTTATCAGATGTGTTAAACAGTGGTTTGAAAACTACTGTATGTATGAAAAATTAATATACTAGGTCTATTCAGAATAACAGTTATTGGTCGAAACAATGCTGTTCACACTTATCAGAATTTCGTTAGAGCTGTAAGATATCTCAAAGAATAACGCAAGCGTTTCGTAAAAATCGATTCATTACCTGAATTTGTCAGCTTCCGAAACAAAACAAATATACTCGTTTACAGAGACTTCTCCACTAAATGATATTCACAAAACTCAAGATATTTAACTCTAAATAATTTCAACTGCCAGTATATTTTGTAACCACAAGAAAAGAAAAATCACTACAAATATTGTATGAATCATTTTTTCTTGAAATTATTTTGCAGGTTTCAAGTGTTCCAAAACAAGTCTCTACTACCGATGAATCATCGGAATTTCTAAAAGTTCATTTTAAAAAATTGCAAGATGATGTGGAGGAAAAACTTTTCAACCACAATATACTAGTCGAGAAACAAACTCAAATGATAGATAAATTGATGAATATGGTTAACGATATACCGACTAGTATACAAAATATTCTTAAGTAAAAAATTTTTTTATTTATAATACATCAATTTAATTTATAATATATTCTATAATACCGAAAAATATTTACTTATTGTGAGATACTGAAATTTGTCAGTTTTATCTAAAAAAATTTTTAATTATTTGTTTTTTGTTATTAAAATCCAAGTTGGGCCTCATTGGGGTGTCGATAAGCCCCTATCGGGCACTGAACGTCAATTACTTTAAATGTTATTAATTTTAATTATTTACGTGATTTAGAATTAATCCAATACCAAACTTATACGAGTTTATTCACTATATTAATAATCAGAGCCGGAGCAAAAAAGGATTCATTAAAATCAACATATATCGTGTGTAAGACGAACGATTTACACTTATCTATGTTATTTTAAAATTTCGTAAGTGTTGAAAAAGTTACACACGTATGCGTTGAAAGTAACAAATTTTCCAAGAATTATTTTGTGATGGTCGAGATTATTTTAACATATTGTGTGTGTTGATGTGACAGCAACATATAAGAAGTGCTACTTTCGTAGAAAATAATGTTTTTGTGTATTAAAAAATCAAACGATTTCGACGGTTCAAACAAGATAAATACTGTTGTATTAAATTGACGCTTTTTTACATTTTGACAATTCGTTTTTTACTGTGCATAAACAGGTTACCCGTGTTCTTTCAAGCGGGCCTAGAAATTAAAGTAATGAGAAATTTTTGCCCATGTAGCATGTGCGGATGAACTGTATTTTTTAAACAAGTACAGATATTGAAATTACGAAAGCATTCAGATTTTTAATAAAAGAATTCAAATGTTCTGAAATAATATCTGCATCCAAATTAATAAACTGAATTCGTATGCTATTACAGGATAGGTTTGGCAAAGCCATCTCGCTTTGTCGACCAAGAACTATTAGAGCTCAATAAAACTCAAGCTCTCATTTTGGCAATGGCTGATGATATATTGAATACAAAAAAGATGGTTGAATATAGTGTTCATCAAATTTTACTTGGAGTTGAAAATTCGATGAAAAGTGAAAACCTCATTATCAACAATACTCTTGAAAAAAATTTTAGTTTTCTCACAATGAATCTAAGCAATAGTCAAAAAAATATGGAAAATAATTTGACAGATACAATGGAGCGAGAAATGTCTCAGGTATGAGCTTTTTTTTAGCCTTTTATTATTACTATTTCTCAATTCTAACAATATTCGAAATAATCTCTAATTTTTTTACCAAGATGTGCGAAACTTCTTAAAATAATCATACTACTTAACTAATCATACTAATCATAATAGCAAGACTAGGGCTGCACTCAAGCCGAGACAAGACAAGATTGGAACGATCTTGGTTCGATCTTGACACTTTCCTTCTCGACTTGATCTTGAACTCAAAATTTAAGTCCCGTATTAATCTCGAAAATCACACAGAAAAAAAACTATCTTGACTGAATATAAATTTTCTTGAGTCAAGAAAATTTTTGGGTCAAAGAAGGAAAGCCAGAATTTTCTTGGAACATGTATTACATTTACTTGAATTTTATATTTTACGTCAATAAATCGTTTCTTGAGTCAAAAACACTTTAACGACTGTGTTACGTCCAGGAGTCGTGCCGGCTTGAGATTTGCCGGCGCGAGTTATTTGAATTGGACGTGACTGTAGATTTTCGGATACATGGGTAATTCTCGAAAGTTCGAAATAACTTGGTCGTTAATTAAAGAATAAATGTATTTGATTTATTCATGTAAGATATGATCCCTGGTGGAAATTTTTCGGACTTGTCTTAAAAAGTCTTTAGAACTCTGAAAAAGTCTTTAGAACTCTAGAACTGAGTTTTTAAGACAGAAGTCCGAAAAATTTCCACCAGGGATAGTCAGAGAATTGAGTTGAAAACACACTTGAGTTTTACTACTATTTGACAATGTAACAATCGGTGCAGATAAATTACTTTTAATCCCAAATAACTCGGAATTAACTTAATTAAATTTTTATTTTTTAAATATTTTCATAATTCAAGACACATCCAATAATTTGAAATGTGTTGGACTTGCTCTGAATCAAATAAAAATACGATGAAATGAACAATAATTATGATATCAAAATATAAAGGTAGAATGCGCAAAGAAAGAGAGAGTAAAATAGAAGTAAATACAAACGGATAGACAAGTATCTGTCTTTCTCTCTCATAAGCGCATCTTCACTGCGTGGCCGGTTTACTAGGTGAAATGCTAAACGCCAAAACTACACCTAGAGCTATTTTGATCTCTTTCTTAATATTTCTCACTTGAGCCTTAAGTAAATTTTAATGTCCAAACCAAGTTAACTTAAAAATTCTCCCATAGACTTAACTTTTATTACCCGAGCACTTAATTCAACAACATCCAACATCGATGAATATTACAGTTCCCACGAATCCACCGTTGATTTTATTGCACCGAAAAGTAGAGTAAAGAGCTCCTGTCATTTAAATCAAAATTTTATTTCTTTCGGTCTTACTACTCATGGAATTAAAGAGTTCACATCCACCCGCTAATGTATCTAACGGTTTCCCATGAACTCTGGTGGCCGATGATTTTCTGACGATACAATTTTAAGAGGCCCAAATTTAAAATAAATGTCACTTAAATTTACGATTTCCTGTTATTTTCTATCATCTCCATACTATTCTATAATACAGAGATCAGAAGTCAATTTTAAAATCTCTTCTTAAAAATTAAATTATCGCTCGTAAAAATATGTACCGCTAATGGATTTAAGTAATTAATACTAGGTCGCTAATGAATCAACCGTTTGTATCTCTGAGTCTCCTACAATTAGTAAATTTTCTAAGATGACATAGGTTTCCGAGAATACAAATAAGTCACTCAAAATTATGACCTAATCCTTTATTCTCATGCTCTCGATATTATTAGCCCCACTTTTCTCCCAAAATTTTCATATATAAGCCCAGGAAAGATAATTAAAGTTAGTCATTACCGCTATAACCAAAACCCTTGTTGGATCTATCTAAATCAGCGAATAAGACTCACTGTCGATTTCAACGTTCATTGTCGTGACGCTCTACGCCTAGGCAACCGGGGTCCTAGCTCGATAATCAAGATTCGATTCTTCTATTTCAAAGTTAAATAAATAAAAATCATTATTCTACGAAATAGTAGTTTATCTATCGAGTGCGATCGTGTTTAAGACGCGAGTGTGAAGATTGGTGCCCGAGCCGAAGACGAGTACCAACACACGAGTGTCTTAGACTCGATTGTACTAGATAAATACATCAGTTTTTGTGACAGATACATGGAAAGAATTTTCATATGAATATTGCCATGTTATTTATTCTCAAAATTACTATAAATCAAGTAATCTTAGGCCATTTCGACTTTTTACTTTTGAATTACGAAATTTTACTCTTTCAGTGAGTAAAAATCAATCAAATTAATTTTTACTCATACTTACGAGTAAAAATTACACCTAGCGGCTGTTTAAATTCTCACTAGTTCAATTTTTACTCGTCGGTTATGATAAAAAGTTGATGATTCAATTTATAAAATTTATATTGAATTACAATAAAAATTACAAGGAATAGGCTGAAATCTCTATAAAAAATTAAAAAACTATCTACTTGCCTTAGAATATGAATTAATATAAATATTTTGCAAAAGAAAAAAAAAATTACTCGTATTATGTTCAATAAGAAAAGATACAAATTTTTTCTTTTAATTTTAAAATACATATTAAGTTATAGAGAGATACAGAGATCGTCTTTTTTCCAAGCCTAAGTTTGTGTGCGTAACATGTCAGTTGTCGCGAGCAAAATAAAAGACATTTAATCGAAGCCGATATTAACCGAAGATTAACGGAGACTGCTGAAATATTACTCTGCAGTTTAGAGTAAGAATTAATTCCATAAATTAGAAAATTTATTCCAGTTAGAAGCAGTTTTTCATTGAAAAATTAATGGGTTTAAAAAAATGGTATATTGGGGAGTAAAAACTAATCACATGGAGTAAAAATTAATAGATTAAGATGAGATATTCACAATAATCGATTAAATATAAGACTTTTAAAAAATCACTCAATAATAGAGTAAAATACAGCCTAGCAATGTTAATATTTAAACAAAAAATTTAAATTTAAAACAAAAAATACCAATTTTTTGCAACGGCTCAGGATTACTCGAAATTACAGAGTCATTTTTATCAAAAAATTCTTTCCGTGTATTTGAAATCTACTACATTTAGTGCCTATAAATGGCAGGTTATAAATCTCGCGTTTATTTATTTGGTAAGATTATTTCGAATATTTGTTGAAAAGTAGAGAAAAGCCGGTAAGTGTATGAATTAATTTCATGATAAATTTTGTGACAAGATGGCTCGTTAAGTTACTTCATATTTTTTAGTCGTTTGCTATCGCATATGTAACCAAAAAATATTTTTTTATCCGATGATGACGTCACTATTAGAACGATTAGGTATCTTTTTTACCAGCTGTATCTTATCTAATATTTTTAGCTGCCGACTATAGGCGCTAAATGTCATAGATTTAAAGTGTCTGTCACAAAAAAGAAATTATATTCGTCAACTCCGCGGCTTGTAATTTTATTTTTGAAATCGTTCCTCATGCAGTCCTACGCTTAGGTATCCGGACTCTTAGGTTGGATACCTATAATAAAATCTTTTACGCTCACGCCGAAATTAACTAGACTCTTTCATGTGACGTCCACCGCCTAGGCAATCGGAGCCCTTGTTCGGAAATAGTTAATTCTTTTAATAAATCCTAAAATCATCATAAACTCACTTGAAATCAAAGCCGGCCTATCAGTCTAGCGTGCAGTGCGTTCGTGTGAGATGGATTCAACATGTAAGTCCTACTTAAATAAGACTATCATAAGCATTGTAATACATTTGTGCGCGAAATTCAAATTGGTGAGTTTGGAGTGAAAGTGTACAAGTTAATCAACCTTTCTGGGTAAGTCCATCATTACAATATTTCTTGTCAAATTTAAGACAACAATATACCACACATGTTTTTGTATACCTCCGTCTCTTTATTTGCTGTTCTTTTTCTCCGGCATTCAAGTGCTAGTAATTTAAATCAAAGTAAAATATAAGTAAGACAGAGAAAAAACACAATCTTCTCGAGGGCCCACATTCACCGACCCAACATCCCTCTCGCTCAGAAATTCCGAATCTACCCTAACGCCACGTAGGTCATTGAACGGGACGGTCTATAGTATTTCCGCTCGGTACGAATAGACGAAAGATACGAAATTATAGTATTCTAAAATCAGCCACATGAAGTCGAATTCCTTGGTTGGATGACAGAATAAAAATAATTTCGTACTTTAATTTATAAATTGGTAATCGGTGCTGAATCACTCATATGTTTTCACACTAACCACGTGATGTCCAATCAAACTCCTTGGCTGAGTTATAGAACGAAGTAATTCAGTATTCCGATATTAAATAATAAATCAAAAATAACCCTTTCACCCGTCACCTTCACTCACTCCAATCGTGACAACAAATAACTTCGAGTCAAAAGAATAATATAATTAAATTAAATCGGGAGTTCACTTGCGTGTACTAAACCGCACTGTTACAATTTCTGATTGATGTGAGAGGGGGATGCATTGGACATCGCCTTTTTATATCATTACGTGAGCCAACAACCTAGAGAAAAGTGGGATAAGGTATTAGAGCCTCATTCCCAAAAGTTGGAGTTTGTTATCATCGTTCGACGCTGATGCAGTTGCCTCAGCTGTCGGACGATGTTTCTCCAAGTTATCAGATATTTCCGGTGTTGTAATAATAATTCAATAACCACATGCCAGGACTGTTTGGTGGTTGGGATGTTGGAAAAATACGCATATTAAAAACTATAAAAATATTTTTATTTGTCACAGCACATAATATCATTGAGTTATAAAATTAAATCGTTGATTTAATTTATTAATACTGTTAATTGTCTGAGCTCACGAATGCGTAATTAATTGAATGCAAATTATAAAATTGAGCTCGAGTAATTGATAAAATAATTGAAGTAATTAATTTGAATTTAGTTGAACACTTCACTTAATTTAATTGATTTGAATGGGTTTATAATAAATTGAACGGAATTGAATTTATCTGTTGAACACGTGGTAGCATGATTGCAGGGGCTACTGAGTGAAAGTTAACTCTGATTTGCATTGAAGTATTGAGTGTAATGATAATTAATTAATCATAATATTGAGTCTTTTATTTTAATTAAGCATTGGTAATAATTAATTATTTAATAAAAAAGGAACCTGTGATGTCTCCCTTGTGAATAACCTTTTGAGAAACATGCTCGTCAATCACTTGAGTTGTTGAGTTTCTAATAAATTATTTTCTGAGCTTTGATGCTAGTAATTATAAGAATAATTATATTCTTATGAAACTTGATTATCTCTGAAAATTGAGAATCAATAACTTTTAATTATTTAGTTGAGATGGGTGCAAAAAGAAAAGATTATACAAAACACGTGTTTGTTACTTCAATTTATAACGAACGATAATGGCGGCCGTCTTCTCGACACGAGGGAGGAAAGAGTAGATGCGCATGCGCCGCATTGCGCTATCCAAGTTTGAATTTATAAACTAGGCCCCATTAGGTGCTGCCTCTATTTGCCAGGAGTGCAGCTATATTTGAATTTAAATATAGTGCGATTACGCAACATCCGAAAAAAACTAGTTTCCATTTTTCTATTCTTTTGATGTTCGTTATTTGTCGTGTGTGACGGGTGGGCTGACGCCCATCCGTCTAATACTAATTAACAAATAATAAATAGATATATCTTAGATCAGAAGGTAATATATTTCCTTGTACTCTTATTAGGCGCTACACAGCTGCACATGGATCACTTTGAATTAGTTTCATTAGGTTTTACTTTTATAATATAACGCGGCAAGCAGCCCGTATGATAAAACCGTGTACATTGTGCTATTTGTGCCATTTCACTACCATGGTTCCATGATGTATCCACCGCGTAATCACAGTGGAAACACCGTGTATACACGGTGGTAAAGCCATCGCGGAATCACGGTGAATACACCGCGTAATCACAGTTGATACACCTTGTATACACAGTGGTAAAATGAAACAAACCCACCGTGTAACCACGGTAGATCAACGGTGCTTACACTTCTACGGTGTTTCCACCGTGATTCAAATCTGCAAGGGTAATTATATAAATATATGTTCATATTCATTTGTATAAATGTATGCAAATATATATTTATATAGATGTATGTTTACATATATTTGCACAAATATATGTAAACATATATATATATATATATATATATATATATATATATTTAAATATATGATATATTTATATATATATATATATATATATTTAAATTTATGATATATTTATATACTTAATGATACATGATGTAAGCTATGATATTTTTAGTATTTTTATGTAGTTACATGATAACTACAACTATTTATATTTTTTTGTTCCTTTTATTTTCAGTATGAATATATATTTTAAATTATTTATACATGTATAATAATTTCGAAATTATTGTAATATTGAAATTATAAGTTTATATATAAAACGAGAATATAATTTGAGATGTATTATCATATGTATACAATTACATATATTCTAAATTACATGGATCATTATGACATTGAAATTATAAATTTATTTATAATATGAAACATATATTTTACGTTGTAAATTAATATGTAAAACAGACATATAATTTTAGATACAATATCATATGTATATAATCACACATATTATAAATGACATGGATTATTATAATATTATACGTATAAATTATTACATATATGATTAATCATATATTAATCAATATTAATAATTATGCTGCCATATATGTTCAGTTATTTACCATATATTTTTTTATATATTATCGACAGTACACGGTTTTTTCATACGGGCTGCTCGCCACGTTATATTATAAAAGTGAGACCTAATAAAACTAATGCAAAGTGATATCTATGTGCAGCTGTATATATGTATATTTGAAGATAAATATGTTTGACAAATAAGGAAATATATATGTATTTAAATGTAAACAATATATATTATAATTGGCAAACATATTTGGGAAAATTAATATATATATATATATATATATATATATATATATATATATATATATATATATATAAATTTGAAAATAATGAAAATAACGATAAATAATTAAGTACACCATTTTGTAAGAAAGAGAACATATGGGAAGGCGAAACATTACATATAAGTGGGCGCGAATACCGTGCTGTAAGCTGAGTACCGGGCGGAGTGAAACAATAGAGTAAAGCCCAGAGTAAAATAAAAAAAAGCCGTAATTTAAAAGAAAATTTTTATTTTTTTCCGTTGTGTTATTTTGAGTTACTTTTGTTCGTGGGCACACGAACTGGCGCCCAACTAGGTTTTTTAACCCAGCCTGAGCAGAGCCGCCAGTCCAGGGAGATTCAGGATATCTCCAGGTGGGACATTTGTTTTCTGGGTTTATTTTATTTTCAGTTTTCAACCAACGGAGAGCCATAACGGCTATTGAGCGCCAACCACACTCCGCCGTGGGACGCGTGAAATAGAGAAGAACGTTATAACTTTACATAATTAATTCCAGTTTGAGAATTAAAAATATATTTTACGAAGCTAAATAATAATTTAAATATCTTAATTCAAATATTATTCTGAATAATTGAATTTTAGTCCGATAATTTCAAATACATTACAAAATATTACGAATCTCAATAATAATTTTTAAGTTGTGAATTATGAAATAATATTATTTTCAAGAATAATTGAAATTTGTGAAATTAAAATAATTTTATGCTATTTAGAGATTTTTGAAATGTTATACAAAATAAGAATAATCGAAAAATGAATTTGAATAATTTTAATATGGTTAATTTTTATCAAATATTTAATAATTAAATATGTGTTTAAATAAAATTTAAAACCACGAAATATCTATTATTGTAAAATTCCACATCCATGTTTCCCCGTGAATCCCCCGAAACAAGTTATTCCTAGAAATCTATAGATTTCTAAAAATCAAAAATAAACTTAATAAATTATTTAATATTTTAACAGGGACATAACAGATTTAACTTTCGCTCAGTAGCCACCGTGATTCTAAACCGCGAGGGTATATATATATAGATGTAAAAATATTATGTCAGTCATATAGTTACATTATATATCTTATCATCTAACTTAAAGTATAGTATAAAATATTATAAGCAATACTTATAAGTTATCATGTGAAAAAAATATATTACCGATATATATTTTGCAAATTATAAAATCATAAATATTTTGGCGAAATTTTCTATATAGCTCCATATATGACTTCTTATAATTCCATATAATTTATCATATATTTTGAATTATACTGAGGCTCATATATTGCTTTTTCATACGGGAGACGTTAGGCGTGGTCGGCAATTTTAACTGTGGGAAAAAAAGAGTTCTGTTGGAGACGGCGGAGGGATATTTTCGAGGCAGAGGATGCAATTGCAGAAGAAGTGTTAGTTACCATAGTTAAGCTGATTCGAATAGTCGTCTGCTTGCGCATAAATATTGTATCTCCTTTATTTTACCGCTATAAAAACAGATCACTATAAGAATACAATTAATGCCGCCATTGTTGAATAAAAATATTGTATTTGTGTCCGTATGAGTTATGCTATCTTAGATTTGTAAAAGAGACTCTCAGGGCCTTTACTGAGTACTCCCATATTTGGGGACGCCCAATAAATAAATATCCATATTATTCACATATAGTCATTCCTTCACTGAGCGAACCACACCTTTTATAACATCCTGTTGAATTTCTAGAGACGCTGAGCTAGGCACGGTAAGTTCGGTTACGCAGTAAAAACACTAAGGTGTACGCTCACACGTAACATCGTACAATCGTTCCTATCTATTTTTATTCATCGACATTTTTTTAGAGAAATCGTCAGCGATGAATAAGTATTTTAATGCATTAAAAATATCTTATTTATTTGACTATTTTTAAATGCATGCTTATTAATATATATTTAAAGGAAATATATTATTATTACTCTGACGGTTTTGAATCAGCCTGGAAACACACTGGGAGTGGAAACACGGTGAAATCACGGTGGGTCCACGGCGGTTACACGGTGGGTTTCTTATCATGTTATCACCATGTTTCCACGATGGTTACACGGTGTACTCACCGTGATTCCACGGTGTATTCACCGAGATTTCACGGTGATTACGCGGTGTACGCGTAACGTATTGAAAAATATGACTAACCGTAAGACCAGAGTGTAGCTTAATAGATGTGGACAAAGTAAACGTAGCCCGGCAAAGACTGGAAAGGTTTAGTTGGTAAAGCTCTTGCGCGACGCCGAATCGGTCTGGGTTCGATTTCTGCGTCAAGCGATAATTGTTTTTCTCAATTTGTTACAATAATATAACACATTGAGAAACTTTCCTATTTCTTATAAATGCCTCTGATAAAATATTTATCTGCTTCACAGCATTGTTGATTGTAAAATATTAACTTAAACTTAATTACACTGAATATTTATTTGTGCTGGATCGGGATGGTGGAAGAAATAATATATCACTCATTTGGTGTATTGTGCATGTTTAATAAAATTATATCACAGATAATAGTATTGAGTACATAGTTGAGCACAAGAACAATTACCAGAGCACATTTATAAGTATAGTATAATTGTAATAGAGATCTTGTAGAATGATCGAGCATAAGTTTATTTTACAGAGCGCATTTTACATGAAATTGATTTCAGTAGAGTTTTATTATAATTTTACACAGCACTATACACGTGAATTAAATGACATATATTAAGCGCAGATAAGCAATAATCTATTAACAATTGAGAATTCACAGACTTAACAATTATTTTATAATGTAAATTATAATTCATAATGAAATTTATTATGCGACATATTGTACGTACTTTTGAACTGAGCAAGAATTTAGAAACAAGTCGAGTGCCGAGTCTTGTCGTAAACTGAATGATTTGCAGTCACAAATAAAATTTGCTGTTGATTTTTAAGATTATAGACATAACTGAGTGGATTAAATGATGACATCAACCACACAAATTAATACAGAATACAAAAAAAAAATCTGGGCGTCTGTTGACCCCTGCGGGCCCGCCCCAGAACTTCCCGCTGTTTTCGACCTCAAAGAGCTCGAAAACATTAGTGTAGATATATTTTCGAGCTCTTCGAGCTCGAAAATGCTATCACATGCAATTGTTTTTTTACAATCTTTTCAAGCTCTAACAAGTTACCTGTTATGCTGAAGTTTGAAAATTCAAGAATCGAAAATCATCAATGAAGCGGTTTTTAAAATTTAGTCCCTGATTGAGGCAGAAATCAATGTCAGGGATCAAAATCAAAATTTAAATAAGTTTTGACTCATGTAAGAAACAATAAAATATAAAATATCCGATAAAAATATTAAAAACGACGTTTTATCGATTTTTTTCTTGATAATATGATTTAAACTAGAAACCAAGTTCAATGACATTATATAATCGAAAGAAACCATAAAAAAGATGAGTTGGTATGATATCAGGCACATTTTAGTACGTTATATTATGATTTATCCGGAAAAAATAACATAAAATGTTTTTTTTTAACGTTTCAACGCCGATATCTTTTGAACTAATCAATCGATTTTGATAGTTGACGTGGCAATCGGCGCGTTTTATTAAATTCTAGAGCTGATTAAAATTTGAAATCGATCGCGTCAGTCGTTTCGAAAATATTTGGAAAAAACCGTTTTTCACTATTTCTTTCTCCCGCGATAACTCTTGAACGAATTATCCGATTTTAATGTTTGAGGTGGCAATCGACGCGTTTTATTGAGTACTAGAGATGATAAGATTTTGAAGTCGATCGTATTAGTCGTTTTTGAGAAATCAATAAAAAAAATTTTTTTTTTTCGTAATTCGCAAATATTTTCGAGTCTATTCGATCAAATAATCTGAAATTTTCAGGAAAGTTGATGGCCAACAAGCTCTTTCGATCACCACCTCAACCATCCAAATCGATTCATTAGTTTAAAAGTTACAAAGAGTTTACATACACACACACACACACACACACACACACACACACACACACACACACACACACACACACACACACACACACACACACATACACACACTCGGACATCATTCTGAAAATAGTCAGAATAGCTTCCTAGGACCTCAAAACGTCGACATCTGATGAAAACTCGATTTTCGAAAATCGGGGTGAAAACAATAACTTCCCGAAATTTTTGAAAATCGTCGATTTTCTTAGCGGGAAGTTAAAAATAGTCAAGTGATGAGTAACAAGTAAAAGATAATTAGAATGTAACTGTGATTTGAATGATAATTATTTGTGACTGCAAAGTCATGTAATAGCGATTATATATATATATATATATATATATATATATATATATATATATTATAACACAAAAATCTATCCATTCAAGCATACGTTAATACGCCCGGATTTCCTTTGCGCTACAAACTTCGTTCTCTATCCTTAGCCTCTAGTCTCAATACGATCAGGGCGCCAGGTAATTTTTTTATCACTGGAATCACCAAACCAGTAAATCTTAAGAATTAGATAAATTTTTGATCTGTGGAACTATCTTAAAACTACGCATAAATAAAAACCGGATAATTTTTGATCTGTGGAATTATTACCAAAACCACGCAACTAAATAAAAACTAAAACTTAACAAAATGCTCACAACTTATAAGCAAAAACAAAAACAGAGACTGGAAAACTAAAAACTGAGTTACGGTATGCCATGGTGTCGCTCAGTGTGTAGGTTTATGGAGAGAGGTAGTGGTCCGGGTTACATCATTCCAAATTCATGTAGATTATCAGTGAATTTGCAATTTTTATTAAACAGCAAATAATCTAAAATCTCTATTTAACAGTTAACAAAATCCTGTAGCTTCACACAAACAATTCAAAATAATGAATCTAATAATAATCGAATTACTCTCAACAAAAAGGTAAAGTGACATCTAATCGATGCGTATCCATATATTAAAAATAAATTAATTAATTACTAGAGCTAATTTACAATCAACTAATATTCAGGAACTTAGAACAATAAATTACAAAGCCGATTTTCTAGAACATTCTCTTCAACAAAACAAGTAAAACTAACGTACATGGATCTAAGATTGACGTCAATTAGACGACAATTGGTTTAATAATTAACCATATTTCTCATAATTATTTATAAAATAATATTAACAATAAATCGTAAACATGACTCTAACTGTTACAATATCTTTATAATTCTCTCAGTTCTTAAATATTTTCTTTAATTAAAACAGTAGCATCATAGCTCAAGACTCTGACTCGAACTCAAATAATTATTGATAATTATAATAATTATTTCATACCTGATTACTACTGGAATAAAATATCGAGTAACGTCTTACACTGTTTTCAATAATACTTCTGTAACAATACTCTTGATCTGTAGCTTTCCGCAATGCCATGAACTGTAACGCCATTTCTGGACACGTCTGCTCACTTCGAGTGACCAGAGCTGAATGCTCACGTCCGTACTCTTCGAAGGTCTCCCTTCGACTCCTGTGTTTTCTCAATCATCAAAATCCAAAACTAAATCTTATTATTATCTATAACTGAACTCTATATTCTAAAGCCATAAATCAATTCCCAAACTCTACCACATCGATAACTGGAGGCTTATACCTCACCAAACGTACTCACTAAACCTGACTTTGAGTATGGATATCCTTGGTAGTTGCTCTCCTGGAACAGACTTCAGCTGGGATCGTAAAACTTAAAACTAAGTGACCTATGACTTCCTCAGCGGTCCAAGTGGTCATGACTTGTCCTCTGAGGGCTGTCAGACAAAAGCAATTAAAAATGACCAAACGGCTTCCACAACAGCAACGGTCACAATATTACTGTTGAGGCCTGCCAAACCAAAACTCAAAACTGATCCCAATCTGCATCCATCAGATTCCTTATATACTAGAGCGCTAGCATTTCAGCTAGACCTCTGCAATCTACCAAGAAGTCTTATAGGGATAGAACTAGGTTCTATCATCAGATGATACCGGGTGACTAACTCAAGTCCCGCTCTACGGTAACACTGACTTCTCCACATACTCAAAATTCCAAACTGTAAACCAAAACTCAAACTTTATCATTATCTCAACTTTACATCTCAAAACATATTCCATATTAAATTTCCATAACTCAGATTCTAATCCTTTACTTTAATTTTTCTTAGCTAAACCCATAACTATAGCTAAACGTTACTCCACATTTAATTCTTAAACTATAACTTAAATCAAAAATCTGTATTAAAATCGTTAATACCTGTACGCTAAATTCTAAGTCTTGAGTTACCATGCTCGTAAATACAGTAAAAATCAGTTGGTGTTTGTGACGTTCACTTTGATTTGACCCCCATACGAAAAATAACGTCACAATATATATATATATATATATATATATATATATATATATATATATATATATATATATATATATATATATATATATATATACATATACATATATATATCAGCATGAAAGATTTAGAATATCGAGTCCACTTACGGATGGAATCGGCTAACGGTGCATTTGGATATCTGGAGACGTCGATGCCTGGTAAATTCCTTGGCTCTGGGTATCCTCGTCGTGGACCTGGCGAAGAGTCAGCGATGAACAAAAACTTCACCCACAAACACACACTTAGTTTGGTTGGAACCAGAGATACTTAATTATAAATCTTTCGCTTGGAAAAACAACACTTATAAAACCGAATAATCAATTTAACAGAGGCTAGAGATTTGTTGTCGACTAATCGGTTTCGAGTCTCGAACTTGAGTGTCGTCTCAGGTGAGCTCGTCTTAGACGCCAACCTCCGTTGACCCTTACCTAATTGTGCGCACTGACCGATTTACGGTCACCTGCTGCGTGAAATCATCCCCTTAGGTCTAGCGCTGGAACTCAGCCACACTTAGCACTCAGCCAACGATGAGAGAGAGAGAGAGAGAGAGAGAGAGAGAAAGACAAAGGTCAAGACCGAGACAGCGAGAGAGCCGCACTCTCACGTCGTAAACTACTGCTGCCCGGTTATATCATAATTTTACTATATTGTATTCGTTCGTTTTATAAAAATATACATTTAACATAATTAGTTGTTTTAAATAATTTATTTATTATACTTAATATTACCTTAACCACTACATTAGTGATCCCGACGTGATCTCTTCTTAAGGGAAGCGTTGAACACGTGCGTTACACAGTGTGCAAAAAATTCCACGCGCTGTCACACCGTTTTCTCGCGTTGCCGATCACTCAGCGAGACCGTGATTTTATATTCAGTGTCATTTTTGTGTGAATTTGTTTTTTATATGATTAGTGCAGTGATGTTTTATAGTTGTGCAGTTCTTTTTTTTTGTCACTGCGGGTGCATGGCCGGGTATCTTAGGACGTTATGCCGCATCAGTGTTAATTCGAGGGACCATCAGTTCAAATCGAGTTGTGATAAAAGTTTTCACGAGCTGTTATAAAAAATTGTGATTTATTTATCGTGCAACGACGCGTATAATTTTCTTTCTGATGCCGGAAATACCGTCGAGGATTAGGCTGAATCACCGACTACACATTCCTGAGCAGTGCGTCATCAATAATTTTTCAGTAGCTCAGTACCGAATTACAAACATTTTTGATAGGTGATGTCAGTCTCTGAAACCAACAGTGATAAGAAAAGAAAATCTGAGTCATCTGACGAAGACACATTTAAATATCAATTACCGGGATTGTCGTCGTTGACTTCAATAGAATTAAATATGGACGTTAATATTAGAGCATTCCAATTCAGTATGGAAGACCCAAAGTTATGGTTTGCGCAGGTCGAGGCGCAATTTTCAACGCACGAGGTAACAACCGAGCGTGCCAAATTTGAGCTGGTAATTCCAGTTTATCAGAGACCGAACTACAGGAACAGAATATCTTGTAGATTCCAGCTCCGATTTGTCTGTCTTTCCACGTGGCTGGCTGAAATCAATCAGTACACCCATAGGTTATCAATTGTATGCCGCAAATGGCTCGATAATTCAAACCTATCGTTTAAAATCGCTAGCATTGAACCTTGGACTTCGCCGTGAATTCTCATGGAATTTTATAATTACTGACGTCACTAAACTGATTATAGGTGCAGACTTCGTAAGTCATTATGACTTACTAGTCGACCTAAAACGAAAATTTCTTCGTAATGGCATAACTGGTTTACTGACTCCAGGAAATTCTCACACGACCTCGGTAGAAACGAATATTAAAGCAGTCGATCGTTATTCTGTGTATATGGAATTATTGACATAATTTACCGATATTATACAACCTGACGCTACTCGGAATGAAACAAAGAAACATTCAACGGTGCATCATATTCGAACGCCATCTGGACTGCCAGTTTCGTGCAAGGCAAGACGCCTGGCTCCAGATAAACTCAAAATTGCTCAAGCTGAGTTTTGAATGGAGGCCGTGCGGTGATTACCTTCCACTCAACAATCGAACCCTGATCGATGAATACTCATCGCGTTATCTCGACGACTTTGTCAGTAAAAAAGTGTGCCCATCGAGTCAAAAATTGTCGACGTACGACCGCGAGTTGAACGTCATCTATGAAGCCGTAAAATACTTTCGGGATATCCTCAAAGGCCGGCATGTTACGATCTACACTAATCCCAAGCCGCTTCAGCACGCTTACGAACAGTGCACTGAAAGAGCATTGTCTTAGCAATTTCGTCGACTCGATTTTATCGGTCAACTCACCACCGATATTCGACATGTGTCGGGTACCGACAATATTGTCGCTGACACATTGTCAGGTGTCGAAGCAGTATTTACTGCTATACCGTCGCAAGAACTTGCCGACACTTAACAAACCGACGATGAACTTCAGCAGTTGTTACGTCAAACAACTGCTTTAAATTAAAAGACTGTACAACTCGATGATGGGCCTGCACTGTATTGTGACTGAGTCAAGTAAAGTGAGTTCATACGTTTCTGGACTGTCAAAGAGAAAAATGTTTGACTCGCTACACACGCTTGCTCACCTTGGAATCGAAAGATCACTAGAAATGGTCTCTAAAAGATACGTCTGGCCATCGATTAAAGAAGATTGCCGTGAATGGGCTAAATCTTGCATTGATTGCCAGAAAAATAAGATCCAAAGACACGTATCATCGCCGATCGCTAACTTCAAATTTCCAACTGAGAGATTCGAGCACATACACATCGACTTAGTGTCTTCAAAAACGTCAAGAGGCTTCAATCAGCGTTTAACGATCATCGGCCGATTCACTAGGTTTCTTGAGGCTGTCCCGTTATCTAAGGAAACTGCAGAGATAATAGCACATGCACTATCGCTGCACTGGATTTCACGCCACGGAGTACCGAAACGTATAACTTCGGACCAAGGTCTGCAATTCGAATCGTCGTTATTTCAATCGCTAATGAAAATGTCTGGAATGAAACACCTGCGTACTACGCCGTATCACTCGCAATCCAATGGTTTCATCGAACGTTTACACCGTCAGCTAAAATAAGCTTCTTTGTGTCATCAAGAGTCATGGTATGACGCATTACCAGCCGTTTAGCTCGGCTTACGCGCTGCATAGTAATACGGCATACAGATGACACCGGCTGAATTAGTATACGGTGAGCCTATCCGATTACCTGGTGAGTTACTTACTTCCACTAACAAAACTACGCCTCATGACATTGTCAATACATTAAAACGTCATTTTAACTCATTGGCGATGGCCGAAATGTCACGTCACGGCAATCATTCTGTTTTCTGTTTCAGGAACCTTAGTACTTGCAGTCAGGTACTGGTACGCAACGACCAGGTTGTTTCATCTTTCTTACCACCGTACGAAGGTATCATATCTTGTGATAACTCGACGCGATAAATATTTTATTGTCGATTTTCGAGGACGAGAAATCGCGATTTCAATAGACAGATTGAAGTCAGTTTACGAGGTGATTTAGTTGATACGACGATGATAACAACAAACTCCAGGCCAAATAATAACACAGCAACCGAGACCCAAAAATGCCAAATGCGGTTTAGTATTTGACAATTTTACGCGATTTCATTTTTTTTATAAAAAAGTTTTTATTTTACAAAGTAACAATTCATCACTGTATTATATTCATAAATTGACATACTTAATCATTCATATCATTTGTAAACATTCCATTACTTTAATTATCGCGTATTAAATAAAAAAAACAAAGGGAGTTCTGTAGCGTTGCTACAATGCGAAGCGATCGATTAATTTCTGCAATCTACGTCGAACATCGATTTTTCCGTCTTTACCTCATTCGTAGGGACACAATAAGTTATACCGCTGAACTGCATACACGCATTTAAGCATTTTTTATTGTATTTTGAATTTTACTGTGTTACATTTGTTCGTTAAATAAAAATATTTATTTAACATAATTAGTTGATTTAAATAATTTACTTATGGTATTTAATATAACCTTAATCACTAAATATATACAGAAAAGTCAACAGACACAAATTAACTGTCGGATTAGAGTCATGAGTGAAAACAAAATCTTGATATAACTATTTCACATATATTTATTACATTTGTTACGTTCTGGCTCTAATTAAATTTAAATAAAAATTTTAGAAATTTTTTTTTAGAAGTCTCGAATTATTTATTCGCCACGGTAGGCGAATAAACAGTTTGACACTTCTTTAAATCATAAATAGATAACAAATTAATAAATCGTTACTTTATTGGTGATATTATTTTATTCATCGCCAACAATGTAACGGAAATCTCTTGCGATAAGAGAATCGCCGTGGCTCGCGGATACTCTAAACAGATGACGACGCATGAGACCCGGGCCACGACGATTCTCTCATAGGAAACCTGAGATGCATCGTTACCACTTTGACGAATGTATTTAGTCGAAGAGCAGCAGGATCAGCCAGTTGATCGCGAGATCTCAAAGAGCACGAAACTCTGTACAATTAACTGACTGATCCGCCTGTCTCCATCGGTTTTAAAGGAATAAAACCCAACTTAAACCTTCACATAAATTTTTGTCTGAGAACCTTATAAGGGGCGAGCGCTTACTAGCTGTTCCACCCTTCCTTTGCTCAGAGCGCTAACCAGCAGTTTGGGCTCCTTCACCGCCTATCATAACAACCTCCATGCCTCGAGGCCGACGTAGCAGGAGATCAGGACGTGCCGTACAGCTCGGTCGCGTACTTCAAGGCGTTATCGCGGACCTTACACAAGGTCGACCGAGAATAAGATCTGAGGAAGTCCTCATCGAGCCGGTAACGTTAGTAATACCGCGAGTGGTGGCCAACGATTCGATTGGGATATCAAAATCCGGTGTTGTTGAGCCTCTGCGCTCGCGTGTTGTTGAGCCATCGAGCTCATGTCTTGTTAAGCCATCAGGCTCGGGCGATCTGATCAGCCAGTTACAATCACTTGTCCTCACGGAGGACTCGAATCTCCAGAGCTCAGTCTTTTCAACCTCAGGCGAGGTCTCAGGAGAAAACCCGGCCTTCTGGACTGGCATCAGCGACCATTGGCAGTTAGTTTCCGTGGTCGTTCCATCCGTCCATCCACCCAGTGGAAGCATTCCATTCCACGACCCTCGTTACGGGTACTATTCCGAGGCCTATTTCCAGACCACCGGCAGGGACGCGTACGCACCGGCGGAGGAGAAGAAACTACGCAAGAGAGGGGTTATTTGGGCCGACTTATGGGGCCCATAATCTCCACCATGGTAAGTCGTTAAGTTTTTTGAATAAAATAAAAGAAGGTCAACAGCTGACGCACCTGGGGTCTATTGACACCCTAACGACGTCAACCTGGTCAATTTAAAATTATTTTGTCTAATGATTGGATAAGCCAGAATGTAACACATTGTTATGGCTCTTGTCAAGGCATTGCAAGATTTTCGATGATCTTGGTCTTGGTCTCAATGTATAACGTAAACCGTTTTTTTTTCACGACGGAGACGTGAAACAAACTTGGAGTCGTATGTGGTCACCCAAGTGTATTAAAATAATTATAAATAACGATAATAATTATAACTAAAAATAATAAATAATTATAAATAAATCAAAGGTGTGCCTGGACCAGCTCCTCAGGCTGGGTTATTGCACGAGGGCGCCAGCCCGTTTTAACAAAACGGACGAAAATTATAACCAATCAGGGGAGAGATCACGGGACAAAATCTTGAGCGAGAATGTATGCAGCAAGCGGAATGACAACCAAACAAATATATAATGAATAAAAATAATAATAAGGAATAATTACTACTAAATATATCCAGGAAACAAACAAATAAATATTGGTTATCACTGGGTTCCTTCTACGAAATTATTCAATTCAAAATGTATTTAAATAAACTCAACAAATGGTTACAATAATAATCAATTCAATTCAAATAATATTATTAAATTATCCACTGGGGAAACCAAATTATAAATTACAAATTTTTACCTAATATAATTAATATAGATTGTAACAAATAAAACAATACTAATCTTTTTCTTTATTTTATATTATTTACTCTGGGGAGAGAAAGACGCGGGTACGCAATATATATTTGTCAACACTGGGTTGCATACCATTAAACTATAAAATAAATTTTACCCAGAGAAATAATATTTTAAGTACTGTTGTAAGACAAGGAGCTACATACGCTATCCTTGTCTGATCTCCTAAGGAATTTACTCGACGCGTCTTCGTACATATGCACCCAAATGCCGTGACGGACGCCGAATATATTCAACTTATTATAACAGTAACTCAGGTTCAATTATTTATGAAACAAATACCGCGATCAACTCTACTGAAGGACTAGCGATAGCCGATGCAACAAATGATGATACAATTGACTTACCGGCGTTGATAATAATTTACTTCTGGAACTATTTAACCATAAACAATACTCAAACTATACTTTTGACTTAATATAATAAGATACCAATTATTCAAATTAAATAAACTTTAACTCTGTAATTATTTCATTAAGGCTACTGGGCCAGAACAATTTACTCAAAAATAATCACGGACAACAACACGTCCTATCTTTACAAAATCCCGGTCCTCTCTGATTATATTTCGTTGATTTTTCCGAGGAAGAGGTATCACTCCCGTGTTATCCCCTCTCATGACCTCGGACCCGAAATTTTCAATTAAAATAAAATATTCAAAATCATTAAACGACCTGAGTTATGTTATAATAATAAATTAAACAATATTTCCTATTTATCAACATAAACATAATAATTATTATCCCTTTAAACGATAACATAATAATTATTTCAGTGCACCACGTGGCTGGAGAAAAATATTGATTTTTATCCCCACTATATCGATTTACTCTCCCTTCGGTTGATATTTTTATGCATGCTCTACACACACGCGTGCTACTGACTGAAATAAAAATATTGATTAAGTACATAAATTCAAAATAATTATCACATTATTTATATAAACATAATAAACAATAATATCAACGAATGCATAATTAAATCATACTAAAATAATCTATCAAAATAATATAAATATTTAAATAATAATAAATTATAATAAATAAATGCGCTTGATTTGAGCTAGGAGGTGTTGTTAAATTCACGGCGAGATGGAAAAGCGCGCGCAGCGATTCACCTTTGAATCGCTACGTGACAAATGTTGCATCCTATAGTATCATTTTAGTCTCGTCTTGATAAGTCGAGACGAGATCAAGACAAGATCAATATAATCTCGACCTTAAGTGCAGCCCTAAGCAAGACCTTGATTGTGAAATAGAATTTGAAATAAACGGAACTATTTAAGAGCTTTATCACTTTTGTTTATTTCAGTTGAATTAATAATCCAGAATAGAAAGGGGATCAATAATTTTTTTCAAAATATTAAATTTCAAGTAAAAAATATTAGTCTAAACTATTATTGTTATCTGTATATTTGTTTGTGTGGTAAAAGTAAAGCTTTTTCACTATACCTGCACCGAGAGTTTACATTCCTGCCCTGTTGAGAGAGGAAAGTCATTCTTTCTTTTATGAGAAAACTGATAAGAAAGAAAATGATAAAAATTAGCACACGCACCATTTTTCCTTTAAATAAAGGCTAAATTAAGCTTTTAGGTGTAGATTTGGTGGAAAATCCTATCCATACCACGAGTGAAGGCAGGACGTCCGTATCCACGTGTTTACTAGCCTCGCCTTTAGTTCGAGTAAGCAATTATACACAGGGTTCGGAATATCCTACTTTCCTCTTTTAGTGTGTCTTATCGGATCCAAATGGTTTTCTAGACTTCTTCTATGGGCAATCTTGATCGAGTTCAAAGATGAAATAAATCGGTTGACTAGTTCAGAAATTATGACTTAAAAAATTTTATGATTCATTGAAAAAATCAGTTTTTAACCATAAAAGTTCATAGAACTTTAAAACTACTTTTTTTTTTAAATATATTTTTTTTAAGGTATGGCGACAGCTGAACTTGATGTATCAACAAATGAATTCCAATGGAAATATTCTGCACCAACTTCATACTCAGACTGATTTTTTCGCGAATGGAACTATGATCACGATAAACGGAATGAATTACAAAGTGAGTTTTTGAAAATGACAAAGTACATGTTCATTTTGAATATATTTCTTGCAGATCTCAGAAATTTCGAAAAAAATCACTGAAATTGATGGAAATTTAAACTATCTTCTCGGGCGCCTCTCAATAACTATGCAGGAGTTCAATCAAATCAAAACTGAGTTAGGCATTGCATTAGATGACACTAACCAATGCTTCAAAAAAATTTCGAAAAATAATACTGATCCCAATTAACAAAGACAGAAAATTCTGGGATTTCCATAACTAACGTTATATCTATAACATAAATGGATCAAGATAATCATTAATATTCGGTTGTATATTGTTTAATAATAATTAAATAACAAAGTTGACCATTCAAAATAAGGAAGGAATAATTTTTAAAGTTGCATAAAATAAGAAGTGAAATACAAATAAATAAAACTATGAATCACCCCATTGTTAAATATTCAGTCTCTCAATCTGATACTGTTATAAAATCTCAATATAAATTACATACACAGATGACCATTCGATGCAAGTAGACATTGAACTGGCTATATCCAGAAACTGGATGAGATCATCATCAACCTCTCCATGTTTCCTAAATATCAAAGCATTGACCTGTCCAATGAGCCTAAAAGTCCATCGTCGCGTTAGAGCAGAGGCTCAGCGCCCTTGCCAGAGTACTAGAAGCTCTTCGCATTCTAGAGTCCTTATGTCTGTCAAAGGCCCTCGTCAGCTCACCAAGCATCCTAGATGCGTCTCCACTCAAACGGCTGCCTCGAATACCGTTTGATAGGCATAAGCTATCTTCAGTGAACTTCTCCGTTGTACTGATGCAAGTAGCTTACGATTTTTCTCTATACTTTTAGTGTCTTTCCCCAGATCACTACTCCGTAGAGCATGGTTGAGTTCGAAACACTCATCATCTATGCTAAAAATATAAAATAACAATATGATCATTAAAATGCAACACAAACTGAAAAATATGGGTAACGGTTAGCCCTATAAGCAAGCCCCATAACTTTCTGCTGTTTTCGAGCTCCTTAAGATCGAAAACATTAGTGTCAGTACATTTTCAACCTCTTCAAGCACGAAAATACTCTTGCATGCAATTTTTTTTTATGAGCTTTGCAAGTTCAAACATATTACGTTTTATGTTCAAGATTGAAAACTTAAGAATCAAAAATAATTAATGAACAAACTTTTTTTAATTTTTACTATCGATGATGTTAAATAAAAATAATGTATTCAAGCAGATATCAATGTAAGTGATTAAAATTATTCAAATCAGTTTTGACTTAGATCAGAGGGTTAATACACGAACGCAAAAAATTAAAGAAACAGAAAAATTTTACTGCTCTTGATTAGTTTAAACATTATTAATTTATTAATCACCGGGTGCCGGGTGCTCTCAATACAGTACGCGGCCGAGCGTCTTAAGCTATATTGCCGCTTTAGTCAGTCGTAATTAAAAATAACAATTTAAAATATTGTTATTGAACAAATTTTGTTTTTTTAAACAATATCATGAATAGTACGATAAAGTAATTTTTTATTATTAATCTGAAACAGGGAAAACTAACTCATAATTGATAAATTAATTATTTATTATTTTATAATAATCAAGGAAATCGAACTGATAATTCAACTTGAAAATATTAATAACCTAAAAAAATTATTATTAAATAAATTTTATATTTTCGAACAATTTCATAAATAATATGATAAAATAATTTTTCATGATGAACCAGAGGAAACTAACTAATAATTAAGTTCAATTATTAGTTAGTTGTCCCTGATTATTTACTCATAAATAATTTATTGTAACGAGGTAAATTTGATTTACCGCGTAAAATTCAATTTAAAATAAAATCTATTATGCGCACTGTCGATCATGTTGCAAAACTACCCAGGGTTATTCCGGATAGGATGCGACTAGTCGACCGAGGAGTGAAGATTGAAGGGTGTTATGGTCCGACTCCGTAACCTTTTTCTTACGGTCACTTACGTTGAACACTCCTAAGAAATAGATATTCTATTTTCTCTTGACCTTGATAGTCAAGTTGGTGAGAAACTGACGAGAAACTTGCAGCCGCAATTGGACACCAAGTTGGCCGCCAACAGTTGGTACCTCCAATAGTTGATAGACATTTTCTGAGAAAGTTGGTGGCAAAAGTTGCTCGCAAAAGATGGCAATCATAAGTTGACGGTAAGTTTCCTTTCAATTTTCTCAGAAACTTGCATTTCAGTTGCAGCTCCATACTGGCGCTAAATTTCTAAGAAAGTTGGCAGTAACTTATATTATAATCGACAAAGAGTCGATTATTCGATGCCGAAGTATCCTCAAATTTACATATTTTATCAAACCAAAAAAAGTTAATTAATTCAATAAACAGATTAGAAAAAAAAGGAAAATAGCTAAAATATATATATATATATATATATATATATATATATATATATATATATATTTATATATATATATATACTAGGGTGTATAAAAGAAAAATTTTTTTTTTATGGTATCCAAAAATTGAAAGTATAACTAAAAATAAAAATTTTTGTACCAATCCGGGCTTTTAACACTGATATTAAGGTTTGCCTCAATCGATGCTTCTATTTTCCATTTAAATGTCACGATTGGAGATCGTGATGGGCGTAGGTACGATATTCGTATAAAGTATAGTGAATAAAAAAGGTACTTACATTGATCAAGGACCGATCCTATGACCTGGGCTCACGTGACCAAATGCTCAGTTTATTCTATTTTATATTTAATTCGCGCCCACACAATATTGTTGAAGACAATATTGATAAAACCCAAGACGATTTCCAATTTATTATGTGACTGATCTAATTTCACAATCAAACGTCGAGCGGTAAACGTAAGATTGTGTACCCCCTACTGTGAACTATCGGTCTGAGCGGCTAGACAGGTAGTAAAATAAGGGATAAAGGAAGGTGGGTTGCCGAAAAGCCTCGTGAAGCTATTATCTCGTTGTTAAAGTAAAATTGTCTGATAAATAATGTTTTCAAATGTTTTATGTTAACGAGTATTTATTTATTAAATGACTCAATATTCTTAAAATACAAAAGGGGTTACAAATGGCAATATTAAGAATAGTAAATATAAAAGCAAATGTTTCATGCATATGGGTTACAATTATTTCAGAGTATATAAAAATAAAAATACCAAACAATGGTTACAATATTCAAAAACTTACCCTAAACAGGTTTTGGTGAGGTGTCAATACTGTCAGCAGTTACGCAGGACACTTATTCACGACGCGTTCTCGCGGTCAATTAATGTGATTTTAAATTTATCGAATTATTTATTTATTTAGTCTACCTTGTTGTATAAGCTTCAATGGTTATGCGTTTTTAAATCTCTGTAGGTGAAATTAAAATGAAGGTCTTCGCGCTTTTCGCGGTAAAATAATTTCAATGTATTCAAATTCTTCGCGTCTTCGCGGTAATATAAATTTATAAAATCTTCGCGTATTTTTCGCGGAAAAAAAAATATTTCTAAATATTATTCAAATTCTTCGCCTTTTCGCGGTAAAATATTCTTTAAAATCTTCGCATTTATCGCGGTAAAATATTCTTTGATTCTCCACGTTTCTCGTGGTATATTTCAATATAAAATAATAAAATGAATGAAATTAAATGGATTATAATAAGATGAAGATAATCAATGCTGTACCGGTGCTAAACGGTTGATATTAGTTCACGACTTACAACGATCAAGGACCAATCGTACGATCTGGGCTCACGTGATCGGATGCTATACGCTAATATCGCGTTGATTATGCTTCTGAAGCTAGTAGAAAATAATATACCGATTATACGAGTGCTTACGACGATCAAGGACCGATCCAATGATCTGGGCTCACGTGACCGAATGCTCAATCGGGATATCAATCCTCTAGCCACGAACACCGTCAAGTGTCCGGAGTTCGGTAAGGTTCAGAGTTTGATTCCCAAAAGAACTGATGAGCTAAAGTCCATGGTCTTTTTATATGATCCTCGCATATGAAAAGTGGTGGTAACCAGTTTCCCATACGAGAGGATTCGGACTCGCCCGAAAGTTCTAGGCCCATGCACACGTGTGATCCCTGGGAAACAGATTTTGACTATTAAAGTAGGCTGATGACCTGGCGCCACTCTGTCGCTGAGCATGCTCGTGTAGGAAACCATAAATTTGGAGGTTTCCATTAGCTTTCTCTAATTTCCAAGAATCACATGCAGGTGCGCATGAGTTGGGTGGTCTATAGGTTTAAGATGAAAAATCAAAGAAGACTACCGCTTCTATGCTTAGATTAGTTAAATGGGAACGGATACATAAATTTTAAAAGTACGTTAAGTAAAAATGATGAAATTTCCAGAAAGAGAAATATATAATACGCGTGGTCCATTAGTACAATACGACTTAATTGTAAAGCGTTGACAACGCTCAGGTAGGTATATTTGTCCGGTACGACTTCTGGCGTCAGTAAGTTGGCGTTATACATAAAAAGGTTTACGTACAGGAGGTTTTAGTGTGTACTTATTTTGGAAGAGAGAGAAAAAAAAAAAATTAAAAATTTTTGAATGTAGCAGCCGTGACATAAATAACACGGGAAATGTTTTTTTTTTTTTTTAGAATTTGCTAGCGCACACACTAACCAACGAATTTCTATGAACAATAAATGATCCTGTAGGAAATTGAACGCTCTACAAAAAAAGTCGATTTTCGTTTTTTGAGAAATCCCATTATTCAAAAGTTATTTAAGCTTCAAGTCAAATTTATAGTAAATTTTGAAATTTTTTTACTTTTCCGGTGAAACTCTTAGTCTTATCGAAAAATGTCATTGAAACTTTTAGGAAATAATTTTGGTCCTTACAAAATATTATCGATAAAGTTTTTAGAAATTCTACGTTGTTTACGAGTATTTTTATTTCAATGTTAAGCTCTTAAAAAATTAGATTTCTGTTTGATTTTAAGAGCTTGACATTGAAATGAAAATACTTGTGAGCAATGTGGAATTTTGAAAAACTTTATTCGTAATAATTTGTAAGGAATAAAATTATCTGCAAAAAGTTCCAATGACATTTTATGAGAGGACTGATAGTTTCACCGGAAAAGTAAAAAAACCCCAAAATCTATAATATAAAAATGAATCGCAAAATGTGTTGGTAAGCGCATGACTCAACAACGCCTGGACCAATTTGGCCAATTCTTTTATTAAAATGTTCGTTGAAGTCCAAGGATGGTTCTTACGGCGAGAAAAAATCGAATAATTGTCGGGAAAACCCTAAAAACAGCCCTTTTTTTTCACATACAAACGTTTTCTAACTAAAACGTAGAATCAATTTGAGCTTTATTGCTATTATATAAAGTTCATATTAAATTACAAGCACTCACTGTTATCTAAGAAATGTAGATGTGTTCCTAACGTCAAAAAGTAAATTTACACTTTCTTACCGCTATACAAAGTTCAAATTCAATCATATCTATCAAAATAGTGTGCGTGTGTACGTTGGAGCACAGAATACGTCGTTGGAGGATTTAATGTCGCGTTCCGAAACTAAAAAAAAGTGATCGCGAACCCGACCAAATTGAATAGTCACAAAATATAATAATAACAACTTGGTCGGCTTCGCGATATTATTTCTTTTGTTTCACTTTCGGCAGGCGACAAAAAAAATAATTATTAATAAAATTATTATTTATTAATTAATTAGTAATAATTTTACTGTGGAAGAAAATTTTGATGATAGTTGTGTGTCAGATAATTATTAACAGTAAATTCCGAGCATGCTATTATTTTAAGACATTTTTCTTAAAAATAAAGTGGAATATGAAATTTAAAAAATCTATAAAAAAATAAATCCCATCGTTGTCCCATTATGAGCATAGCTGGAAAAGTTGTAGAATAGGTGACAGTTTGCTGTGAAAAAATTATAAGGGAAATCGATCAGTACGTGTTTTTTGTAAATCGACAATTTATACTTAAAAGTTAAAATTTCAACAGAAGCGTGATTCAAAAATTTTTTTGATATTTTTTATCGAAACGAAATCTAAAAAAATCATTTTTTGACTCTTAAAAAATTTTGTTTAACCCTTTTTCACGAAGTTATAGGCATTTGATAGAAAAATCTCTTCATTCTTTAAAATTCGATATTTCGAAAACGGTTGGAGGAAAAAATTTGAAAAAAATCATGAAGGCCTCTTTCAACCGATGCTGAAAGATAAAAAAATCAGAGGTTCAAAATAACTTATTGAGCCACACCGTCCATCGTATGGTATTACACCAATTTAATATATAGTGGAAACCTAAATCTTGCAAACCTTCTCAATAAGACAATTTATAGATAAATTGAGAAAAAAATAAATAGCCCGAACTGGGAATCGAACTCAGACCATGTCGGTATCGTACCAAGTGCTCTACCAGTTGAGCTATCCGGCACTATACTATATTCCGTTCAATTTGATCTATAACTTGTTGAGCCACACCATCCATCGTACGGTAATACATCAATTTTATATAGTGGGAACTTAAACAGAGTTGATTTTTTTATTTTGCTCTACAATCGATTGAGGCAGTACGAAGTCTGCCGGGTCAGCTAGTTTATTATAAAATGCTTATAAAACGATGATACTATGTATGAAACCTATTGAATTACATTTTTCTAGAAACCTTTATGACCTAAAAAAAAATAGTTTTCATGCTTGAACTAATAAGACTTTTCAAGACTTTATCAGGATATCCTTATTCAAAAGAAAGTTATTTGCCATCGGGTCGATCCGACGATTTCCTTATCAGGACCTCGTCAGGATATTCTAATTAAAAAAAATCTGTCTATCGATTGACCTGCGAGCCAACGCTAAAACTTCCCGTTCAAGGAGCTTGCAAACATTGTTGTGAATACATTTTCGAGCTCTTTAAGCTCGAAAATAATTTTGTGCACCATTATTTTCGGAAAAAAACTTTTTCGCTATTTATTTCTTCAACGATATTCCTCGAACGAATTAACCAATTGAGACGGTTGAGGTGGCTTATAAAGTATAAGAGCTGATTAGATTCTGGAATCAATCAACCGAGCGAATTAAAAGTTATTAAAAAAAAAAAAAAAAACATTTTTGAAAAAATTTTATTTTTGAAATATCTCCGAACACACCCTACTGATGAAGCTCAAGTTTTCAGTACATATAGTATTCAACAAGCCGCGTCAAATGGCACCTTGAATATCAAAATCGGCTCATCCTATCAAAAGTTACAGAATAATTACATACATACGTACATACACACGTACATACACACATGCATACACTCGGACATCATCTTGAAATTAGTTAGAATAGCTTCGTAGAACCTCAAAATGTCAAGATATCTTAGAAATTCGATTTTCAAAAATCGGACTGAAACCAATAACTTCCCGAATTTAAAAAAATTTTCAATTTTCTTAGCGGGAAGTTAAAAAGTTATTTGCCATCGGATCAACCCGACGAGTTCCCTATCAAGAATTCACCAGGAAATCTTTATTCAAAAAAAATTTATTCGCCAGCGGATCGACCTGACAAGTTCCTTGTCAGAACCTCATCAGGATATCCTTATTCAGGAAAAAGTTATTTTATCCCTTTAAATATTTTATTTACAGGCTAAAAATGAAACAAAGTACAAATGAATATTATATAAAAATCACGTCAATCATTGCAGCACGGATTTTTTACGTCTTCATCAGTTATTCTTTGACATCATAGTGAATATAATATTTATCCTCACAAAATCATATATGCATGTCAGCGCAGTGATTAGCATCAATAACTTTGAATCGGAAGGACTCAGGCACGAACCCAGCAGTCATAGGGATTTTTTCATCAATAAAAAAATGTTTTCTTCCTCTGACTAATGCCCTCAATACAATAGATAACATTCCCTATTTTATCAAAATTCTAGTCGGGTAAAAACTAGTAACAGAATTAAAGGAAAATTTTTTGCACATTAAAAGATCATTTTTTCCTTTAATTGAATTTTTATGGGTATTATATTATCATAAGCAATGTATATTTTTATCAATGAAGTAATAATTTTTTATAAACGGTATGAGAATTTCAAAATCACAATTATGAACGATATTCTAATGTAGATAAAAATTAATAGAAAGATTAAATGCGAAATTTTGACGTATTTCAAGAGAAAAGTATGTTAGAAAAATCGTTAATATCAATAGTTTAATGTTAGTTTTATTACTTCAAGCATGAAAACTATTTTTTTTAGGTCATAAAGGCTTCTAGAAAAATTTAATTTAATGGTTTTCATTCATAGTAACATCGTTTTATAAGCGTTTTATAATAAAGGTAAATGTAAATTTAAAAAAAAAAATTAGGTTCAAATGACTGCAGTAAAAAAGTGGCCAATTTATTTTATTCGATCAAAAGTTACTCTCGATGATAAAGACAGGCAGGTTATTAATAAATAATAGAGATATATGTGTTTGTGGTTATAATGTTAAGTATATTACAATGTATATGTAAGTACAAGATATACGTCCGTTTAGGATAGTGTATTGGTAAGAACTAACCACTATAGATATCATGACAATGGTCATTAGTATAGCTAATACATTCTGGTACTGTTGTAATAATAATTTAATAAACACATGCCAGGACTGGTTGGTGGTTGGGATGCTGGAAAAATTCACATATTAAAAAATATAACAATATTTTTATTTGTCATAGCACAGAATATCACTGGGTTACAAGATTAAATCGTTGATTTAATTTATTAATACTGTTAATTGTCTGAGTTCATGAATACGTAATTAATTAAATGTAAATCATAAAATTGAGCTCGAGTAAATAATTGAAATAATTAATTTGAATATATTTGAACACTGAGTTCATCGCCAAAATATCATGAGAATAAATAACATGAATCCAGAGGTTACCGAGCAAAGTTAATAATTTAACACTTAATTATCATTTTTTAATAGCACAAAATGCATAAATATTCGAGTTCATTGAGTTATAATATTATTGATCACTTAATTTAATATAGTTGAACCGATCGTAATAAATTACATTGAATTGAATTTATTTTATGAACACGTGGTAGCATGATTACAGAGGCTACTGAGCGAGAATTTACTTTTAATTTTATTAAAATATTGAGCATGTTGATAATTAATTAAATATTATATAGAGTCTTTTATTTTTATGAGCACTTGAATTAATTAATTAATAAATAACGGGAGGTTATGTCCGATAAAATAAGTGGAAATACGTGAAAATTTTTACTCTCGGTATCTTAAGTAATTAAGTGCTTTTTTTGTCTTAATAAATTAAGGTTTTACTTTGACATCAATTTTTAAAAAGTGTCTTTTATGTAGAAATAATAATTGTTGTTACTAAATGTGTTTAAAGATATAAATAGTGTATCTCATCTTTATCGAGTTCTGAGTGTCGAACTCTGAGGTTATGAGCGATGTCTTTAGTTCGGCTAGCACACTCAATAACACCAGTGAACAAGTTGGTCCGTCAATGAATGTAATCTTAGTATCCATGGAGGAAAAATGTCAGCACAGCAATACTTCTCTTAATGTCACAGATAGGGAAAACTATTTAGTAGAATTAAAACAGTACAAAAAGCTCTGCAGTCTTAAAAAAGAAGAGTATGTATATAAACTAACTAAGGATGTAAATGATATAAAAATGCCACATGATTTCTGGAAAGCTTTGGGGAGATTCCGCGGCCGTACTTATGCTCAGCCGAACATTACATGGGCATAATGGCTAGAATTTTACAAAAGCATTTAAAAACTACCTGAAACTAATAACTGTCTGTATTCAGAGGCCCTTGACCCCGTTTTGGATAAAAAGTTTTTTATGGCAGACTGAACGAAAGCGCTACGTGCTAGCAAAGCAAACAAATCGCCCGGGGAGGACGCCATACAAAACGAATTTTATAAATCTCTAGCATCAAACTGAAAGCTTTACCTATTAAATTTGTTTGATAAAATCCTCCGAGAGGAAGCTTCTTTAGGATAAGTTATTAAAAATGGGTGTGAGTGCAATATATATCAAAATCCTAAAAAATTTATACGAGAAAGCTGTAATAAGAATCACCACAAATGATGGGTTAGCAGATGAAACAAAAATAACTGAGGGAGTCTTGCAAGGCGAAATATTGAGCCCGCTTCTGTTTATCTTGTATATCGCAGACATGGAAGACTTTTTTTATTCAAAGGACCTTTACGGAATTAACATAAATATAGTGATAGATATACTGCTTCTGTTATATGCTAACGATCTAGCTATCATCGCGAGAAACAAAGCAAACGCTGCTACGAAATTGAATATCCTTTTTGAGTACTGTAAATTAAACAAACTGACTGTAAACAAGTCTAAGACAGAAATATTATATTGTCACAAAGCGGGTTGTAAGCCGAAAAACCTAAATTTCTTTTACAATGGCAATAGTATTAAAATAGTAACAAAGTACACGTATCTGGGTATTCCCTTCTCATACTCTGGTCGTTTTTGTTTAGCCATGTTGAACGCAGTTAAAAAGTGTAACAGGGTATTTTTCAACCTTGCCAAGTTTGTCCCCTTTATTAATAGTTGTTAATAAGGGCGCCACTGGAAGATAAGACTCGGCCTTCCAGAACCGGAGATGTTATATTAAATTAATTTCAGGGTCGTTGAATTTTATGAAAGTAAGATAGGATGAGGAATTAAAATTATTGCACAATATTTTGTTAATATAATTTACAAATTTTATTTATCTCAAAACAATTTTACGCACCGGGTTTTATTTCACATATATTTACTTTATTACAATACTTAGTCCCCTGGACTTTATAAATTAAATTATAAAATTGGCCCCTGGCCTGATCCCCTGGATCTAATTAAACTTTTTTTTTTTTTTTTTTTTTTTTTTTTTTTTTTAAATTCCCCTGGAATTATTTTATATCACACACACACACACACACACACACACACACACACACGTTTTATTTAATCAAATCTCGTTTCTGTCCACTGGACTTAATTCTCACACACACAGAATTTAATTTATTTCTTTTCTCACTAACATTTTAGGTTACTTAATTTAATTACTTTTTATTTTCTCTTATATATAATCATTTAATTAATCTTTAATAATTTCCCGTAAATTTTCTAACTCGAGTAACTGACGCTATCTCTCTCTATTTCGCGTCTTTTCTTTGCGTTAAACTTTAGATTTTTCATTACAAAATTTTACTGATTTTACTGACATCAATTTATTCTCTTCAACTTTTGTTTATTTAAATTCTCAATATTTTCTCACTACTTTTCACAGCACTTGATTATTGAATTTTCTTAGTCTCACTAATTCTTATGTATATATTTTCTTATTAATTATTATTAATTAAACTATAATAAATTTTGGCTTATAACCAATTTAATTTCTGGCTCCACGCCGAGAAATTTTTCCAATCTTAATTATTAGTAATTATAAATTAATTATAAAATTATTAATTTTGGGCTGTTATTAGTTAATTGTAATTAATTAATTTATCCCGTCGTTTTTAATTATTAAATAATAATAAATATTTTAAATAATAAGAATAATTCAAAATTCTGGCCTCTCTGCCAAGGATTTGCTCTATTCAAGACACAAAGTTGTTAATACTTCTGATAACTCTATTCTCAATGTAAGTTAATTTAATAATTCTGGCTTACCTGCCGAGAATTAATTTATGCACAGCCCTTCGATATTAACATTAAACTTTACACTTATTCACCGGATGATACTGTTGGCGTCTCTCTAGTTTCCCTTGGGCTTTCCTTGGTTTCCGGTCTTCTGGAGAAGGCTCACGGCAGATGGACGTCCGTTAGGCTGGTCGGCTCGACCTACTCTCTCCCGATTTTGCGGCTGTCCTGTTGTTATATATTTTCAGCTCGGCCATTTTCGGAAACTTCCGGAAAATGGCCTCCCCACTTAATTAATTTTGGGACAGAAGTCCGAGCTTCTTTAATTAGCGCACCCGGCGACAAGTCGAAAAACTCTAACGGGTACTTATTTGGGGTTTCGGCTCGGGTAACTGACCAGCCGTGGGAAAATACGATTTTCCTTGATGATAAATTAAATTTTACCCCGTTACAAAAGGTGAGACAGGCTTCAGGTGCAGTAACTTCGTTCATTTACAAATGCAAAATGGCCAACATTGACAACATTGCAACACTTTTTGATAGCATAGTAGCCTCGGTTGCACTATATGGCTCGCCTATATGGGCACTGAGATATACAAACCAAATAGAATGTATATTGACTGAATTTTTCAAATCAATACTAAACTTTAAACGCACAACATCTAATGCACTAGTAAAATTTGGAATTAACAGAGTTAACTTAGCATACAATGTCTGGAAACAAACCTGGAGCTGGTTGGTACATGTGCTGAAAATAGAGGAGAGTAGGCTTCCCTACTTCTGTCTGATGAAACAAATATCTATGTATAAAAATCAGGAAGAAACGGATTATAACTGGTTTGCCCTGATCGGCGAGTTCATAATTTCAGCAAATGATAGGTATATGCACCTGCTTGACGAGGTAGACAACAAAACTTGGGAAAAATGTGGTAGCAGATTGTTGTACAGATATAAAAATAAGCTAAATGAAAGCATTACGAAACAAGTCGGTAATATCGCATGTTTAGAATCAAACGTTATTTGTAATTTGAACACTAATAAATACTTAAAAAGTAGCGTCCGTCTCCGAGTCAAAAATGTCATGGCCCAGATACGTACAGCCAACGAATTCGATAAGATCATGCGAAAAAGGGAGGAACAAGAGCAAGCTGCAATACAGTTGCGGAAAGAACAAGAACAAGATTTGGCTAAATCTTGGGAAAAATTAAGGAAAGAAATTAGAAGGTCTTTTCGCCGTTTTCACCGGACCCTACAGGGTATAAGACATGAAAATTCTGAAGAAGATATGGGGAGGAATTCGTTTCAGATGCGGACAATGAGGAAATCAATGGATCAGTGGCGGGCGCAGAGGAGTCTGAAATTGATTCTATTAATGAGGCGATGAATGAAAGCCGCAGACAAGTGACTATGCCCTCTTTCGGAAAGGTAACACCTTACATCAACCGTGAAAAAAGTGTCCAATTCTCGCCGCGATCTCCAATAGCGTTTGATCCAAACGTAAGCCCGGAGAACCCAGCTGGACGATCCAACGAGAATCTGATTTCAACCGCACCAAAGCAGAACACACCAAACCAGATTGAAGAAACGGAAACATGTAAAAATCAAAATTTAGAGGTGACAGTTGCCCTGAAGCCAAATTTTTTTTACCAATTTTTACCAATTTAATATAGTCGACAACTAAAACATGCAAACCTTCTCAATAAGACAATTTAATGATAAATTGAGAAAAATATAGATAGCCCAAACTGGGAATCGAGCCCAGACCATGTCGGTATCGCGCCGAGTGCTCTACCAGTTGAGCTATCCGGCACTATACTATATTCCGTTCAATTTGATCTATAACTTATTGAGCCACACCGTCCATCGTACGGTATTATACCAATTTAATATAGTGGAAACCTAAAACATGCAAACCTTCTCAATAAGACAATTTAATGATAAATTGAGAAAAATATAGATAGCCCAAACTGGGAATCGAGCCCAGACCATGTCGGTATCGCGCCGAGTGCTCTACCAGTTGAGCTATCCGGCACTATACTATATTCCGTTCAATTTGATCTATAACTTATTGAGCAACACCGTCCATCGTACGGTATTACACCAATTTAATATAGTGGAAACCCAGTTACCCATTGCCCAAAGCAGTTACCGCACATAAGACCACTAAATCTTTCGAAACGGAACAAGAGTTATCGGATGTAGGTAAGAACCCTTTGGATCCAGAATTGAATAAGAATAACCCAATCAGCTCCGGATCAGTAGGGGAACCCCTTCTAAAAATCTCTCATAGTCGGCACGGACTCACTTATACTAGGGATAATATACCTCATTTTCGTTCAGCTGATTGTAAATTCACTCAACCAGTACCCAAATTGCTGCAAGCACTAAATTACATTTCTGAAGTAGACTTTAAGATAAATAAGCCTAAAGTTGGACAGGTGTTCATAACGCAGCACGGGAAAAGTCGAGTTTTGACTGTGTTCTTCAAGCCGCGTCACTTTGAAAAAACCACTCTCGAAATTATATTGGATGCCCTGTATAGGTTAAGAGGGGCTTTGGAAAAATACAATATATTATCTTTAAGGATAGCTGAAAACGGCGATGTGATAGGAGAAGAAATAGAACCTTATTTGACCAAAATATTTAGATTTTGTCCAATTAATCTCACACTCACCAAAGGCAAAATAATATGCCCAACAGAAGACCAAAAATTACCAATAATTACTAAACATCACTCTAGTCTGATCGGAGGACATAAAGGCGAAGTAAAATCATTTTGGAGAATTCTTGAGTGGTACTATTGGCCTAGAATGAAAGAAATCGTATATACATTTATCCAAAACTGTGACGTTTGTTAACGCGAAAAACTATGGCAAATAAAGACCCAGTAACCTATGATAATAACCGACACTTGAGCCCACTCCAGACGGTAAGAGACACATTCTTACAATCCAAAATAACTTCTCAAAGTACTGGCATGTGGCCCGATTTGAACGATAGCCAATAAAGAGAAAAAAAAACTTCTCAAAGTTTTGTGCCCTGGTCACAATACCAGACATACGGATTGAAACCATAGTTGAAGCTTTAGCTAATCATTTTATCAGTTTATATGACTGCCTAAAGGTGATCTTATCTGACAAGGGTACGTCTTTTACGAGCAAGCTTTTGAGTAAGTTAGCACGAATTCTAAGAATCAAGCAAATAACAACATCCGCATATCACCCGCAATCTATCGGATCATTAGAAAGATCGCATCATGCTTTAGTTGAATATTTAAAAGTTTTCATAGAATCATTCTCAGATTAGGACAAGTATTTAGATATGGCTATGTTCAACTGTAACACAACTGTACATTCAGCTACTAATTTTACACCTTTTGAACTAATATTCGGAAAAAATGCTCGCTCGCCTACTTCATTCCCAGATTACTCACAGATAGAACCTTTCCCGAGTCCATCGGGAATTTATTGACCCAATTAAACGCCCAAGCTATAGCTCGAATTGATCTAGTCGACGCAAAAGTTCACTCAAACGACAGATACGATAGAGCTTTAGACGAGTTAGATTTTTTACCCGGTAACTTTTTGTATATAATAAAGGAACCGAGAAAGGGGAAACTCGATAGTTATTATCACGGCCCCTATGAGATGGTTGAAATCCTAGAAAACGGAACTGTTGTCTTAGAAACAAACGGAGGACATAGGATCTCGAAACACCCATCAAAGTTAAAATTAGCATTCTCAGTCCATGATTTGATTAAGAAAACTTTTAAATCTTGCCCTTCATAACCCAAAAAAAAAATCTTTTGTTACAGATATTAGCTATTCGAATCCTATTTTCGGCAATATTTTTCGGCTTATGTAATTTTACGAATCCAAATAAATCCTACGAGGTCCAGTATTTTGAACAGAAATTCGGAATATATTATGAGAGGTTCTACAATATAACCTCATAAGGGAAAAATGAACTACGTTAATCACCATCGATGTAGGGAACTTCCTAACGAATACTGCGGAAGAACAGAATTAATACAAATCTATGCTTGGAGACTGTTTCCAGAAGAAATATTTTTCTGAGGGATTATGTACTCGAGTCCTCCGAAAACCGGCAATAGACTATATTAACAATGAAGGTGTTCATTTAATGGCACACTTAAGGGAAATCATAGATAGAGCTTCTGTAAGGGAACACAGAAACTCACGAAATGTATGGTGGGTAATCGTAGGAACAATAGCTAGAAAAGTATTTGGAGTATTAGATCATGAGAGCAACGAAAATTATAAGCAAAAAATTAGCGACCTCAATCGCAATGAAGCACAGATTATTCATTTAACTAACAATTCCACACATATAGTACCAACAGAATACGATTCTCTCGGTAGATAACTCAAAAATAATGCTAAAAAGATTAATACACTTGCTAAACACATTGAAGACATCGCTTACTCTTAGAATGAGCATATTGTCACGGCTGCTACATTCAAAAATTTTATTTTTTTTCTCTTCCGAAATAAGTACACACTAAGACTTCTTGTACGTAAACTTTTTTATGTATAACGCCGACTTAGTGACGCCATCAGTCGTACCGGACAAAAATATACCTACCTGAACGTTGTCAACGTTTTACAATTAAGTCGTTTTGTACTAATGGACCATGTGTATTATAGATTTCTCTTTTCTTGAAATTTCATCATTTTTTACTTAACGTGTTTTTAAAATTTATGTATCTGCTCGCATTTAAGAATCTAAGCATAAACGCTGTAATCTTTCCTTTGATTTTCATTTTAAAACTATAGACCACCCAACTCATGTGCACCTGCATGTAATTCTTGGAAATTAGAGAAAGCTAATTGAAACCTCCAAATTTATGGCTTCTTACACGAGCATGCTCGGCGACAGAGTGGCGCCAAGTCATCAGCCTACTTAATAGTCAAAATCTATTTTTCGCGGATCACACGTTTGCATGGACTTAGAACTTTCGGGCGAGTCCGAGTCTTTTCGTATGGGAAACAAGTGGATCCCGGAAAAAATAGACCTGGAAAAAATAGCCCGTAAAAAAAGACAACCAAATACAAATATGTTAAAAGAAACGATGGTTTATTTAAAAATATCTTTAAAAATTAATTAACATCTTTATTCATTTCATAACAAACATCAATAGTAACAAAACTTCAACTTGTCATGAAAATGAATAAACATCACTAATTGATTTGAGAACTTGATTTACTCTTTCATGAATAACACTAGATACAGACTCTAAGTAACGCGCGATATCCAGAGACTGATTATTCACATAATCAGAACAAATAATTTTGAATATTGAAGGATTGTCTTTGTATTTTATATTTTAATCTAAAACTAGGCCCAGGGCTGATAAAAATAATTATAATAGTAATTAAGGGCGACGGCGGTGCCAGGTGGGCGACGACCAACAGGTGGAGGATAAGGTAATTAGATTAGAAAGATACGGGCTAGCATTGTGTGTGGACACGGTCCTTTGTACATCCCGGCATTTCTATTATTTATTTTGGAAAAGAAGAGTATAGTTATTAAAGTTCACCGGGTGAATTAGCTGATATATTTGTTGCAACTCATATTATTTTGGTTATTGGAGATTATTAATTTTGAGTAAGTACGCTGGATTTCTTTCACGGCAAATATTTTCATGTGATAACCTTTCCCGGTAGTTGTTGGTCACCGCGGCGAAGGAAATTAAACTATTTATATTTTATGGCTGAATGGTACATGGTATTTACTATAAATAATTGTTGTTAATTATTGTTGGATATTTCGTTTATTATTGTTAAAGATATCCAGATATTTCTATACATATATATATAAGTCAAATACAACGTAGTTAAACGTTACCGGTAGACATATATATATATATATATATATATCTATAGATATATATATCTATAGTGCGCATACAGTACTTGAGCGAATTCCTCAAGTAATGACATCATCACTTGGGTGAAAATTCCAAAAAGTTAAAATTATTTTTCCGCTTTCACTCAAAGTATTTGTATGACTATTGAGCATTATCATTTATATTTAATATTATTTAAAATAATCAAGTAACTTTATTTTCTTTCACTTTCGATTTATTTGTTTACCCCAGCGGTCTAAAATCATTATTGAAATTTTTATTTTAATATTATAAATCATTTTAATACAGAAGAATTTATGATTTTGAGTGTGAGTGAGCATAAATCCCGTGTCTTTCTCTCTCTCACAAGTGTTAAAAGACAAAATAAGAGATAAAAAGATTGTAATTATTTAGTATTTTTATTTGGAAAATTCAAAAATTAAATAAATATTTCTTCTATCTAAAATTAAATCAGGATTATTAATTAAGTTAAATTATATTTATTTTTGGTCAACTCAGTTTATATAATTTATTGTGATATTGTGATTATATTGTTGGCAAAATAACCAGGTATTATTGTTATTAATTTAACCAAACTAAATATTGTGAAAAATTATTATTTTTACTATTGTTTATAAAATTAAAACGTAGAAACCAACAGCTGTCGGGAAAGATTAATATTTATTTCTCTGGATCATTTCCTACTGCTTAATTTCATTTTTCCTGGTCTTATTTGTTATTTGTATGTAATTATTTATTATTTATCTACAACTGTTCATCATTTATTTAATTTTTATGTGTCGCTCGAGTGTTTATCCGCTTCGCCGCAAGCTGCTTGCTCGGATATTTTCCTCGTAAGTTTTCCGCCGGGATAATTTTTGTCCGTTTTGAATAAACGGTCTAGCGCCTGCGTGCACTAACCCAGCCTGAGGAGCTGGTCCAGGCACAACAACATTTAATTATTATTTATATTTTGAGAATTATTTCAATCTATTATTTTATATTAATTTGATCTCGATATTTATCATCATTTAATATCGTTTATTTTTATTTATTATTATTTAGTATCACGTGTGGGCGACCGCATATGTATTAGGCTGTTTCGCGTCTCCGTCGCTAAATTTCAGCAAAGGATACGTTATAACCTTACCACTTGCTTGTTGAGCTAATTTAACTCCATCTGACGCTAATTCATATAGCATCTTTTCAATTAGAACCCAAATCGAGAGATAATTAAGACCATTGTAACGGGTAAAACTGGGGTTAATTTCAGCTCCCAACTAATAGTTATTAATTACTTGAGAAGTTGAAAAATGAACCATCCAGAACCAGAAAAGATAAACCAGTAAATAGATAAACAATATCTGAATGCAAGGAATTTAATAATTAGCCAATATTATTTTAAGTTAACATAAAATATCCTAGAAAGCAAAATTAGAAAATATACAAAACTATCCCTTTTTGCTCGGTTTAGCTCGCCGGAGTCCGGGGTTAAAAACTAAAGGGTTTTTCAAAAGACAGACATTATTAAATATTATACTTTAAATTTTATTCAAATCAACACCTTTACATAGGCTTCGAGCTCTTGTTCTACTACCCATTATTTAAGCAAGGTTTTCATCACGGTTTATTATGATTTTTAAATACGTACACACGGTTACGCGGTCTATTCCCACACACACACACAAAATTACGCGGACTAGTAACGCGGGTCTACCCCCTCCCGGATGCTTCAGAGGTGTCTGGTCGACTTCCCCGTCGGCCCTGCACGAGTTCCCCTTCCCTGAGGGTAAGCGGATGGTCTCCGTCTAACCCCCACCTACACGGCTAGTTTTACCACCCCTTGGCAGAAGGCCTCAGAGTGGGGACCCTTAAATCTCCCCGAGAATAAAAATTTCGCTTACCTTGGTCCGGTCGGACGCGGGGTAGCCGAAGTTCCAGATGTTGTCCAGGGAATGGTCTTCCTCTAGAGAACGTCTCGGGAGACTAAGTTCCCAATACGAGCTTTACCGAGCGCTTTTATTACCTGAGCCATCCGTCACACATACGGAATAGGATAAATTTCATCGCCCTCTAGCATTGCTTTCTGAAGCGTAGCGATCGAGAAATTATTCTAAGTCCCTGGGCGACTTAATCAAAGGGAAACAGAAAATTACAAAATAATATGTCAAGAGATTGAATTTCTTCTAAGTTTTGTGCGGTAATATCAACGAGAATTGAAAAATATAATTTAAACGAAATATAAAAATGGTTTGTAAAGAAAAAGAATGTATTTAAGAGTTTGAGCAAACATTGAATACGGAGGAATTAGCCGTACGGCTTACGTTCTCGCGAGCGAACGGAAAGAGAATAGAAGAATACGCGATTAAAATACTAAGTTAATTTCGACTCTCGCACATTATTTCTCATAATTTTACTTTATTTTATATTTCTTTCGATCTCTTGAATCTTTAAAAAGATTCATATGGAATTATTTTTTTTTACGTTTTTTCATTCCCTCTGATTCTGTCGGCTCGGGACTTGGAATAATTTCCACTCGGCGCGTATCCCTGTACTCATACTTATAAATTCGTACCAATGTAATATCACACCAAAAATGAGTAATAATAATACACAGCCATAGTAAATAGTAAGTCAAAATAGTTATAGTGATAGTTTTTAGTATATCCAAAAGAAATAGAGACAAATAAATGTTCAATCATAAATAAGTAGATCAGAAGTAAACATGTAGTAATTAAGTATTATATAAATAGGTTTTAAGTACAAATAGTAATTATAATAGCACCATAGCTTTAGGTTTTCGTCATAGTTATAAATAATAATACTAGTTATAAATTACAAGTAGTAATAAGTAGTAATAATTATTCTAGTAATTAAGTCATAGTAATAAGAAAATAGTAGTAATTTAAAGTACAATAGGTTAGTATAGTAGTAGATATAAGAAAACAGGAAACAAACTTGGTCCGCACAAACTGGTCTACCATCACACCATCAATAGGGCTAAATCTATTATTCCAGTCTTCTGTTGTATTATTTGTGCCATCAGTATCATTGATAATGCTGTCAGGAATATTCCAAACTTCAGGAGGAAACAACGGACGAGATCTAGCTAAAGGTTTATTAGTTTTCTTACATTTTCTTCTTCCTCCGTTGACATAAGTCACATTAAAATAGTTTAAAATAGTTTCTGCTACTGGAGGTGTGCTTCTCTTTAAAAACGACATTCCCTTCTTATCTTCTTCTATACGCAAAAAAGCTAAACTATCGACCTTAGCACAAAACTTAATCAGATTTTCATTGGTCATATACTATTCTTTTAATCCTGAACTCTGAATTTTTCGAAACGTCAACTGGCAAAGATAATAGAAACATCCTTGTATGACAACCTGACTATCAAATACATTATTTATTGCACTTATCACAGAATTTTCAAAATCTACATGTATGACATTCAAATTTAAATTTATGTTAAGTTTATCACAATGAATAACTATTAAACTCAACGTTTCCTCGTAAATTGCCCGTGTTTTCCGTTCCAACAATACGTAGACACAAGTGATAAAATTCTTATCAACTTTAACACGTATAACATACAACTACTGAAATAGAGTTGGTGCAAGTTTAAAATATCCATCCATAAACCATTTCGACGATGACCCCAGGTACTAGAAAAATCTAATAGTTGCAAATATCAAAATTAGCCCAATACCAGTGTCACCATTATCTTCTAACAAAAATCAATCAGAAATTTTATCAGCTTCATCTCCAAGATTCTCACCAGTACTTGACCCATTATCTAATAAATAATTAAAATGAAATACATTTTTAATATAAGTAACAAATAAAAAACATCAAAAATATCTATATTTTTATGTTGTTAATCATTAACAACTAAATCATTCAAAGAAATCTGAACATTTGGAAAACTTTTCGTATTACAGTTACGTAATCGTCTAATGGCATTTTGTGTTGACGTGGACCGGATACAGTACGACACGCATTAACAAATAATTGACAAAGTTTTGAATCGTTTATTTTTATGTCTTCCTTCATTTTCTGATAACACTTAGTACCAATAATAATAATAATAATGATAATAATAATAATAATAATAATAATAATAATAATAATAATAATAATAATAATAATAATAATAAGAATAACAATAATAATAATAATAATAATAATAATAATAATAATAATAATAATGTTCAGTCACGAGCTTGATTAATTTAAATCAAGCTTCGTGCATTTCCGCTCGGTTCGGGAGAAGCCGAGCTCGCTACTGACTGAAGGTCAGAATAGTGCCGGGTCACTCGCTATTTGGGCCCGGCACATACAATTTCTAACTCAGGATCGTGTCAAGACGTCCTGAGAACCCGCTACAAGCTGACCAATCACAAAATTCGTTTTATATTGGTCAGCCTATGAGAGAGCTCGCTATCAACCGATACCTGTTGGCGCGCTTTTAAGCCAATAGGAAAATTCGTTATATGCAGCAAGGCTGCCACGTCGACACCAAGCTTCTCGACAACTCAACGACGCTACCAATATTCTTTCTACAACTATCTGTCTAACCGCTTCGCTCAGAGTTTCTACAACGTGTCTTTGCTACTTGCAACCTCGTGCTTGAACCGCTTCGTTAATTGATTATTGTTAATTAATTATTGTTGAGTTAACCGCTACTGACCACGTGTCAATTTATACGTGAATAAACTATCTGAGTTGCATTCGCTATCGCGTGTTAATTATAGTCGCATTCGCGTCAATATAAGTTCTCATAATTTTAAGTGTAAATAAATCTATAATTTATTTATTGATAAAATCTGTGTAATTTTTAATTGTTTAATTCACCTCGCCTAAACCAGATCCAATTAGTTTATTCGCTCATTTCACATTTTGGTCCTTCGAGCCGGATCTGGCGAAATTTAAACAATTAAAAAATTATTTTAAATTAAAAATAAAAAAAAATTGTGAGAAAGAAAAGTGTTGTGTCAGTTCTGTGTCGTGAAAATCGCTAAGTGCCGTGGGCATTGCTGAGCACTGCTAGAGTGCTGCCCAGGGTGATCTATTTTACACACCGGTGTAAAAAGACTTTTAAAACAGAAAAGATCGAAAACTTAGCGTCGGTTTCATGTCATCGCGTCCATTTTGTGTGCTACGTATTAACAAGATGGCCGCCGAAGCTCAAATCGCTCTTCAAATGCAACGCATCGACACGATGCGCAATATGTCCAACCGCTTGACTGACGCTGTACTCGCTACCCAAGGTGCCGCCGCCATTGACGCTGAACTCGCCATCCTGACGGATTTGTGGAACTGCTTCAATTCAACTCACGAGAGGCTATACGAAGACGTACCTGAGATCACTACCAACGAATATCATACAGGTAACGCTTATGAAACCGCTAACGTTGCTTATACCTCTCTTAGAGTGAGACTCAGCGCTGCTAGACCCGCTCCAGAACCTGCTCATGAAGTTCAGCCCGCTAATCATGATCAGACCGCTTACTTTGGTGGAGTTCACAAGTCTAACTTGCCACAAATCAAGCTGCCAACTTTCCAAGGGTCGTATGACGAGTGGGACTCGTTCAAGGATTTGTTCACGTCACTAGTCATCAATGAAGATTCGCTAACTGGGTCTCAGAAGATGCATTACCTGAAGACGCAGGTAAAAGGTGAGGCCGCTGCACTACTCGCGAATCTCCAGATCACAGATGACGCTTTCCAACCCGCTTGGGAGTTGCTGAATACTCGCTACACAAATCCACGTCGATTGCTCGATATGCATATCGATGATTTGCTGGATCACCAACCGCTAACTTCACACTCTGCTGCTGATTTGGATGCACTGTTACTCGCTAACAAGAAATCGCTGGACGCTATCGCTGCATTGGGAATTCCAATTGGTGAGTTGGACCCCTTTTTAATTCGCTTGACTTTTCGCTGTTTACCTTCAGATTTGAGAGTAGAATGGATGGCTTCGCTTGGGTTATCCAATGAGTTTCCCACTTACCAACAGCTGCACGACATGCTCAAGGCCAAGGTTCGTGCGTGGGAAAACTCAGAGATTGGCGCCAAAATAACCTCTACACAATCTAAGAGTGCTAGTGAAAAACCACCATCACCTAAGTCTTACGCTAAGTCAGCCTCTACAGCCAAGCAAGTTAAGTTTGGAAACAGTCGATCCGCTACCTCATCAACGCCATCTACATCTACTGGTTCCGCTAGTTACGTCGCTTTCACTCCCAAGGACCGTACGAGTGAACCGGGCATGTGCCCAATCTGCAAGGAGAAGCATTTCGTTCTCTTTTGCCCCAGCTACCAGAAGGCGTCGCCACTGAACCGAAGAACTATTGTTCAGCATAACCACTTATGCTTCAACTGTTTGGGACGCCACCGCTACGCTGATTGCAGAACTAAACAAAAGTGCCGCCATTGTGATCAGCCACATCACACGTCAACGCACCTTGACGATGGTGCTGCCGCTAAACCAGCACAGGACGCTCCTGTAGCTGACCCAGGTAACAAATAGTTCCCATTTTGGTAACTTTTGGTTTGAATTCGCTAACTTAGTCTGCTTTCAGCTCATTCGCTCAATGTTTTACTCGCTACCGCTATTGTTAAGTTGAATTCGCTAACAGGAAGTACATGTACAGCCCGTGTACTTATTGATCAAGGATCGGAGTTATCCTTCGTGACTCATTCGCTAATCAAGAAGCTGGATATTCAACTCAGTAAAGCAGCTGTACCATTACGTGGAATTGGTAATGTGTCAGCTGGGCATTCGCTTGGGTCATGCAAGATGACGCTGCATTCGCTACACAACAACGCTTCTATTACCATCCAAGCTCATGTGCTTGATCTATTGACTGTAAACTTACCGTCATTTACGCTAACTAAAAAGAAGAAATGGCCGCATATAACTGGGCTACAACTCGCTGATCCAGACTTCTTGACATCACGACCTATTGACATCATTCTGGGTGCAGCACCAGCTGCACATATAATCAACGCTAAAGTACGAAAAGGAAGTGACAATGACCCAATCGCTCAGTCAACATCGCTTGGCTGGATCATATATGGATCTGTGGACACCGCTACATCAAAATTGACCGCTTATGGTCATCATGTCGCTGTTGATGATCAACTACAAGACTTGTTAAGCAAGTTTTGGTACCAAGAAGAGCCACAGACAGAATTCGCTACACGCTATACTGAAGAAGAAGAAAAGTGTGAACAACACTTTGTCAATACACACTACAGACAGTCTGATGGTCGATATGTCGTTCGCTTGCCGCTTAAATCTTCGCCAAGTCAACTGGGTGATTCGCTCAGAGCTGCACAATACGCCTTACTACGTCTTCGCAAACGATTGGAAGCTGATCCAGTCTACAAGAAGTTGTACTTCGACTTCCTGAAGGAGTATGAAGACTTGGGACACATGAAACGTCTGAAATTAAAGGAATTACCACCGAACAGCTACCTGTTGCCTCATCATGGGGTTCTGAAAGAGCAGATCACTACCACCAAGCTCAGGGTGGTATTCAATGGGTCCTAGAAAACTACATCTGGCGTATCTGTCAACGAGATACTTCATGTGGGCCCAAAGATTCAAGTTGACATCAGTGATGTACTTATTCACATCCGCTGCCATCGCTATCTATTCGCTACTGACGTAACAAAAATGTTTCGTCAGATTGCAGTTGACAAGGAAGATCATCATCTACAGTGCATACTCTGGTTTGACGAAGATGACATCCCAATAGTATTTGCACTCGCTACTGTTACTTATGGAACAACATCGGCTCCATATCTCGCTGGAAGAGCACTCTTACAACTCGCTGAAGACGAAGGGAATAAATTTCCGAAGGCTGTCGAACCGCTAACTAACACACGCTATGTTGATGACATCTATGGAGGTGCAGATGAACTCGCTGAGGCAATCCAAGTTGCTCTCGACACAAAAAATATGTGTGCCACAGGATGTTTTCCGCTTGCCAAGTGGGCAAGTAATTCAACTGAATTACTCTCTCAAGTCGCTCCAAGTGAAACCCAAGAAGATACACCAAGAGAGCTTGGGGATACTACAGTAAAAGTGCTCGGGCTAACCTGGAATTCAACACAGGATAAATTCCAGTTCGGCTATTCGCTTCCAGAAGCATCACCAACAACTAAACGCACAATTTTATCTGAAATTGCTCGCTTGTTTGACCCACTGGGTTTCTTGGCACCGATCATCGTGAGAGCCAAGATGTTCATGCAGAAGCTCTGGCTGCAGAACTTTGACTGGGATGCTACGCTATCACCGTCGCTTCTTCAAGAATGGAATTTGTTTCGAGATGAACTACATCAGATCTCGAAGATTCAGATACCTCGCTGGAATCATGTAAAAAATGGTGTATCAATCGAATTACATGGATTCTCTGACGCTTCACAACTCGCTATGGCTGCTGTAGTCTATCTAAAAGTTACTGACGCTACTGGAAGTTCCAATATTTCGCTAGTGTGTGCCAAAACACAAGTTGCACCACTGAAGCCTATAACTATACCAAGAATGGAGCTCAATGCCGCTGTCTTACTCGCTCAACTGGTACTCTACGTCAAGAAGGTTTTGAAACTTGAAAACGTTCCAGTTTTCATGTGGACAGACTCCGCTGTATCCTTAACGTGGATACGAAACAACCCAGCTAGATGGAAAGTCTACATTCGCAATAGAGTCACCAAGATTCAAGAATCGCTACCAAGTGTCAACTGGGATTTTGTTCCTGGGAAACTTAACCCAGCTGACTGCGCTTCAAGAGGTCTAACAGCAGCCAAACTAGAACAGCATTCGCTATGGTGGACGGGACCAAAGTGGCTCAGTCAATCAAAAGATAACTGGCCATCTTTTGCTATCCCTACGCAGACGGTATCACATCTTGAAGAACGTCCAGGTCTGGTTTTTACCATCTTCAAGGCAGATTCACACCCGCTATACACGCTACTAGAAAATTTCTCTAAGTTGTCACCATTACTTCGCACGCTTGGAATCTGTCTTCGTGCCATCGCTAAATTTAAAAAAGTGCCACAGTCCTCACTGGACACACCACTCTCTACAGTTGACCTGGAACTCGCTAAGACTTTGCTGATCAAGTATACTCAAAGTCAGTACTATTCGCAAGAGCTGAAGCTATTGAAAGATGGTGATTCTCTACAGCGAAATCATCATCTCGCTAAATTGATTCCCTACGTCGACTACAACGGAGTACTCAGAGTCGGCGGTCGCTTGAAGAATTCGCTGCTGGATGATGAACAGAAAAATCCAGCCATTTTACCAAGGTCATCACGCTTAAGTACGCTATTGATAGATCATTCGCATCAAAGAACACTCCATGGGGGAACTGAATTGACTCTCGCTGATCTACGGAGATCTGTCTGGATAGAAGGTGGTCGAGTTCCAGTCAGATCACATATTCTTCGCTGCGTCGTGTGCACGAGACATAGAGGTGTTCGTGCACAACAATTAATGGGACAATTGCCATCCGCTCGTGTAAGACCATCTAAAGCATTCTTACACACTGGAATAGACTACGCTGGGCCAGTAACACTGAAGACTTTCCAAGGTCGAGGTGCTAAAACCTATAAAGGATGGATCGCTGTGTTTGTATGTCTCGCTACGTCCGCTATACACATTGAAATTGTCACCGACTACTCTACTGACGCTTTCGTCGCAGCATTTAGAAGATTCACTAGTCGAAGAGGCGCCTGCAGTACCCTATACTCGGACTGTGGTACAAATTTTGTAGGAGCAGATGCCACGCTAAAGAAAGAATTCGCAGCAGGATCGAGGCAACTAAAGGAACTTCAGTATTTACTCGCTACAGATGGCACAGACTGGAAGTTCAACCCACCAAGCGCTCCTCACTTTGGTGGCAAGTGGGAAGCAGCCGTAAAGTCAATCAAGTTCCATCTCATACGAACTATTGGTGAATCGCTATTGACTTACGACCAACTCGCTACAGTCCTAACACAGATTGAGGCTGTGTTAAATTCAAGACCGATCGCTCCTCTATCTGGAGATCCTGCAGATTTAACCGCTCTAACTCCTGGACATTTTCTCATCGGTGAACCGCTTATCGCTGTACCTGGGCCCTCGCTACTGGAAAATAGTTCAGCTGCGTTGTCACGCTGGCAACAATTACAACAAATGTTCCAGAGATTTTGGAGTAGATGGTCATCAGAGTACCTGCAACGTCATCAATCTATTTCGAAATGGCATAATCCGCAAAACAACATCAAAGTGGGTTCATTAGTCTTGTTGACTGATGAAAGATTCCCACCATCGAAATGGCCGCTTGCTCGAGTACTAGCATTACATCCAGGCAGAGATGGCCTG